>NW_028247195.1:0-40529 GCF_964263255.1 Lissotriton vulgaris
TGACCTTGATATAGTGGCGTACAACCATTCAGGCAACACTGAACAAATGTTCTGTTTTGATCTGCAACACATTATTTTCATGGAATATATATATACATATATATATATACATACATTCATACATATACAAAAAATATTGTAGTAGTAGTTAAAAATTGGACATCAGCCAACAAGTTCTGTTCCAAATGGAACTTTGTCAGGGCTTAGTTATTTTAATCTCGGTCCAATCAATCTGTATATGTGGGTCATTATTTTCCAAAGCCAAACCAAAGTAGATAGAATCCGCTAGTAATAAGAGTGTTGAACTTGTCAGTTCTTTAGTGTCCCACAATCGTTCAAATTGGATGTCCCAAAGTGTTATCCCAAGTCCTCCACATCCACAAAATTGCAGTAACGTAATTGAGACTATTTTTTAGCGTCTCGTATTTCCGATGGCCAGTGTAGCGGCCAATAGTCCTGGTTAATGTCGACACTCTCAAAGCTAATCCCTCATCCGGAATTGAAAACGAGTACATATATATATATATATATATGAAGAGGAAATCCCAACCTGTCAATGGATGACAGGCTACGACAGGGTGCAGACCTCAGAACGCCACACCAAAACAGTCAAAGAGGCTCACAAACGATCCAACTCGAGTGAGTATGCAGGAAAAACGTTTATTTTAGAAATGACGCGTTTCGCTCCACAAGGGAGCTTGTTCACATACAGGCACTCAGAAAAAAACTAAAAGTATATATACACAACACAGGGAGGGGCTTAATTGAGGGAACACGCCCAAACATAAAAAAAACAAAAATTAATTAAAAGAACAGTGCACCTAAATGTTGTTTGTTTAAAAAGAAATGCAATGACATAAACAGTGAAATTCAGAAATAGTCAACGACTCACAAAGCAATGATATTAGCTGTTATATAGAAAGCTGACAATGGAAGATAGTACAAGTGAAAATCAAATGTGGCCAGTAAGTGCAAGTGCACAGGTCTGACACGTTTTAAAGTGAACACATACAAACAATGACGGTGGCAAAATAGCTCGGAACATTGGCTGAATATAAATGAGATACTTTTGGAAATGGCACAGCAACAAGCAAATAGCAGGAATAGTGGCATGGTGCCAAAATCAGTGTTATGTGCCAAAAAGTTAACCAGAAGGAGCAAATATGAGCCAGCACTGTAAGGTGGAACCAGCGTGTCATATAAGTCAAGACATAGTGCCTGAATACACATAACCACAACACTGTAGATGTTTGACAAGATACTACATCAGCTAAGAAACAAGCAATAATCAAAGTCATATTATGCAACACATGGTGCTGAACATAAGATACATGTGTAAAAAAATAACCGTAAAGTAAATGTGGAGGTAAAAATAAAAACAAAAGACCCAACCTAAAAAAGTGTGAAAGAAAGTTGTAAAAAGAAACCCAGAGAAAAGCAAGGGAAAAGTAGCATAGGAGGCCACGGGATAGACGCTAAAACAAAGCAAGGGTTAAAATAACACCGATGCTTTGAAAAGCGGTTTCATATATTAGATGCTAAAAGCATCAAAGTAGATAAGCAAAGGTAGACCAGGACCAAATAAGTGGCGCAGTTACTTGAACAAGAAAAAAGGAGAAAACCAAAATAGTCACAGTCATGGAAAGAGGCAGACAGAAACCAAGGCTAGAACCAAATGCAAATTAGATTAGAGGAAGCTTTTCAAATTTTCCGTCAGATTCAGACCATGTGGGGCCTTAGTGTCGAGGGACATGATAAGTTGAGATTCACGCTGTCTCAGTAATTTTTCGCGGTCCCCCCCCATGGCTTGGTTGAGGTACTGAGCAAAGAACGGTATATTCTAGATCTTTCAGCTTTTTATTATGGATTGCCTCAAAATGCCTGGCCACGGGGTAATTACTGTCACTGTTAACAATAGCTCTGATATGCTGGAGTATTCTTTGGTGAACAGGCAGTTTGGTGCTGCCTATGTATTCCAGATTGCATGTACATTTGAGCTTGTAAACAACAAACTCGGATCTGCATGTTAGATGTTCTGTGATCGGGATGGGTACATCGCTAAATGCTGTGACGTAATGAGTGGTATTAGTGGCAAAATTACAGGCACGGCAAGATGTGCATTTGAAGAAGCCCATTTTACTAATTTTGTTGGTTTTGGGAGGATTTTCAGTTGCCGCTCTATCCAGAGCATCATGCATGGAAGGCGCACGCCTAAATGTGATAGTAGGTGTTTTTAGATAAAATTGGGCCAAGAATGGGATCGGTCAGGACAATGGGCCATTCAGTGCCAATGATGCGCCTAATCTTACGCTCTTGTGAGCTGAACGTAGTAATCAATCTGACTGTACAGTTAGTAGCATCCTGTGTGTTGTGATTGCTAGCTGTGGTGGAATCACTAGATGTAAGAAATGAAGCTCTATCCACTGATGAGGCTTTGGCTAGGGCCTGATCAAGAATGGTTCTGGAATAGCCTCTTCTTATGAAGCGCTGTTTGGATTCCTCAAGGCACGTTACTAAAGAGTCATGATCACTGCAGATTCTATGAATTCTGATGAATTCACCATACGGAATGCTGCGAATGGTATGTGCTGGGTGACCACTGCGCGCATGTAAGATAGCATTACCTGCAGTGCTCTTACGATGCAATTTGGTCTCAAGTTTGTTGTTTTTGATAAAAAGATGCACATCAAGGAATTCTGCTTCATTCACACTTACATTAGCAGTGAATTTCAAATTCAGAGAATTGGCGTTACAGTCGGATACAAATAAAAGGGCTTCTTCCTGTGTACCCTTCCAAATGATGCAAATGTCATCTATGTAGCGCCAGAAATGCGCGATGTGAGATGACCAATGTGCGTGTGTGGTTGCGAGCTCGTGTTCCTCCCACCAGCCCACATGAAGACATGAGTAGCTGGGAGAAAAACACGAGCCCATCGCCACACCACGCAATTGATGGTAGGTGTTGTTTTGGAAGCGAAAGAAATTGGATGTTAGACACAGTTTGATCATTGAAATCAACATGGAATTATGTTCTCTGAAACGATTGGCACGAGTGTTCAAATAGTATTGACATGCATTGATACCATGGTGGTGATTGATAGAGGTATACAGTGATTCAATGTCCAGAATCAAAAACAAATAATCACTGCACCAGTCAACAGTTCGAATCTTGGTTAAAAAGTCTGATGTATCTTTCAAATAGGAAGAGAGACTTGCAACATGGGGCTGAAGAAAAAAGTCCACGTACTTGGAAATATTCTCTGTCATACTTCCAATAGCCGATATGATGGGACGACCTGGGGTAGGAGTGATAAGTTTATGAACTTTGGGCAGAAAGTATAGGTAAGGTGTCACAGGATGGTCTTTGGTTAAATAGTTACATTCGTCTTTGGTTATGAGGTTAAGTCTTTTCCAAGTGTTCAGTTGCTTGCGTATCTGATTTTGACTTTGGACCATGGTGAATTGTGATGACAGAATATAGCACGATGAGTCCGATAAGTGTCTCTGAGCTTCCACGATATAATCTGATGTCTTCCACAGAACAGTGTTACCGCCCTTATCTGCACTTTTGACAACCACATTGTGGTTGCATTTGAGCTTGTTGATTAGCAGATTATATTGCTGATCGCTGTATTTGAGTTGTCTACGCTGGTTCAGGGTCGACCTGTTGAGAGCTTTGAGTTCAATGATGACACGATCACTAAATATATCAACAGCATCACGAGGCATTGAAGGAAAGAATGTCGATTTGGGTTTGAAGGGTGTCGGCACTGTACGATTCACATTAATCACCTGGCTGACAGTTGGAGCAGGCTGAGAGGAGTCATCAAAGGCTAGGTCATAAAGGTTTTGCAAGCCGGTGTTGTCTTGTACTTGGAGTTGGGGTGCCATATTGATAGGAATGTCAGTTGCCACACCTTGTTTACGTCTTGCCTCAAGTTTGAAGTACTTGATAAGTTTGATCTTCCTAACAAATTTGTACAAATCAATCCGAGTTTGGTTATAGGAAAATCTGTTCGGTGGACAATATGAGAGGCCAAGTGATAATAACTGTTCTTCCGCCTTAGAGAGGACAGTGTCAGTCAGATTGATGACGGTATTGTCAACAGTGCTAGTTATTTGCACCAGTTCCTGTTGGTTCTTGTTTGCGAAGTATTTCTTTTTGTGGATCCTCCGCCTTGAGCGCCTGCACTGACTGACTGATTGCCGGCCTGGTTTTGAGGATTCCGGGAGGGCAGGGAATAGCGCCGGTCCTCGTTTACAAAACCCAGTTCCTCAACCACCGTGTAATTCTTGCCTGTGCTGGCGATAGCAGATGTTGAGGCTCCTTCGTCCTCACTATTGGAGGTTAATGAGTTAATTGACAGAATGTCGCTGTTGTCAACAGGTATACCTGGGGCTTGATTGGCGGACGTCGTTTGACCGCCTACTGGTTTACCGCTGTTAGATAATGCCTTGCGTTTTAAATTATCGTACTTCCGTGAGAAAGTAAAAATTCTTCCAGTAGCATAATCATTTTTGTCCCTGGAGAACGTAGTCATTTTTCGATCAATTATGGTGTCCTCCAGTTTTTTAATGCGGATGTCAATTTCAGATTTGCTTTTAGCTATAAAGTCTGTTTCCCCAGTTGCCTCTAATAGTGCTTGTACTTTATCAATTTCTACCAGCAGTTTGTCGCGATCAGACTCGGCATATTTAATTAGAATATTGACCATATTCATGGAACTTTTTAGACTGTTGTCCGCCCATTCTTGTAGCATCAGAGGGTGAGGGTTTTCATAAGTCGGGACAATAAGGATTCTTAAGCCTCTAGGAACCCTATTGGCGTCTTGGTACTTCTCAAGTGATTTCTTCTCCCACCACTTGGCAAGCTCACTTCGTAGTAGTTTTTCCAGATTCTTGATCAAGGTTTTTGCGTCACTGTTAATGGAGATTGGTGTGGCCTCATTAGCACTCGGAATATTAGCAGAGAGGCTTTCAAATCGCGCCTCAGCAGTTGCTTCCCTGGTTCTGAGTGCGTCACTCGATAACATATTAATGTTAGTAAAATACACAGTCACGTTTAAATATGGGGTGCGTGTAGTTCCCAATGCTGCAGTTTGAGTGGAGCGAGCTGTTTGGTAGTATCTGGCGAATCCCACACCCCGCTAAGCGTGGAAACAATAGCTGGACAGGCAAGCAGCCACAGAGGGGGGAGTGCCCCACAGGAATCGGTGCGCAGTAGTTTTACCGAAAAAGCAATCGGCCAAACACACGTACACCACGCCTTAACGGACACACTCACCTCCCACGAAGCCGACACCGTAGCTGCCACAGCAATAGGATCCAGCGGGGGGGCACAGCAAAGCAGATTCACGAAATCCAAGTAGAGATGCATTCCAGCCGAACGCAGGCAGCCGCGCCGACGCCGTGCCTCAGGTCAGCGGGAGGGTCCACAAGCCAGAAGCAGCTGATCCCGGCAAACAGATGAAGAGGAAATCCCAACCTGTCAATGAATGACAGGCTACGACAGGGTGCAGACCTCAGAACGCCACACCAAAACAGTCAAAGAGGCTCACAAATGATCCAACTCAAGTGAGTATGCAGGAAAAACGTTTATTTTAGAAATGACGCGTTTCGCTCCACAAGGGAGCTTGTTCACATACAGGCACTCAGAAAAAAACTAAAAGTATATATACACAACACAGGGAGGGGCTTAATTGAGGGAACACACCCAAACATAAAAAAACCAAAAATTAATTAAAAGAACAGTGCACCTAAATGTTGTTTGTTTAAAAAGAAATGCAATGACATAAACAGTGAAATTCAGAAATAGTCAACGACTCACAAAGCAATGATATTAGAATGTTATATATATATATATATATATATGAGCAAACAAATTGTGAATCAACATTTGTCGTCTATATGCTGCAATGTTTTTGTGGCAAATCCTACATTGGCAGCACGACATGCTCCCTCAAAACAAGAATCCTACAACACATTTGTGCTGTTCAAAATGGTGACCAGTCATACGCCATTGCGAAACATATGGCCAGCCATGATACCAAGACTTGGCTGGATATAAAATACTTTGGACTGGCAAACATCCAACAGCATGAAAGAGGGGGGAATCGTATACAAAATCTGCGATGACTAGAATCAAAGTTAATCATAAGATTCCGTACCAAACAGCCGGCAGGCCTGAATGGAGATGAAGAACTTTATGTTCATTTATGACACTGGACAATTCATTAACTAAATATGTTTCAATATCTGCATCATACACCCGCTGTAACTTTGCATAACAATATGTTGGTCGGTGACTGACTGTCTCAAATGTTAGACCCAACTTGTACATAAATGTGAACCAACAGCTACGAACTTGGAGTGCGCAATGTGGGTAGTGACACACAGTGGGGACGTAGGGCACTCAGCCTGTAATTGCTGTATGACATGGCGCCCAAAGTTACACACTATGATCAACGATCAGGTACATTGATTCATGATCAATCTCGCTCGTGCGTATCACGATTGCGAAAAGAAAGCGGCACTGTCCTATAACCCAAGGAACGCTTTCAGTGAGGTAACAAAATTTACACCCCGCTGACATGCACGGCCCCCAGCGCGCGGTTCAATTTGAGCTACAAAACTTGCGATAACTACAAGTTCCAGCATGCCCCAGGTAATGGAAGCGGTGTGCATCAGTATAAATATAGAAATCAAAATGGGACTATTCACAATTACTACCGTGAACAGGAACTACGGTTCGAAACGCGTAGGAGTGTTGTGGCTCGTTTGAATAAAACAACTGCGTGAATATCCAAGAAGTGTGCAGAGACTTCATTTCTTTGTATTGAAAAAAAAATAATATATATATATATATATATATATATATATATATATATATATATATATATATATATATATATATATATTCAATGAAAAAACCATAGGTTATAGTCCATATATAGTTAGGAATTTGCATTTACAAAACCTTATTTTACTCGCATAAAACCATTGAAATTCCATATATAGTTAGATGCGCTAACTATATATCGCGCACCCGCAATCCACTGCTGATGATGTCACATATTACATCATTCATGACATGGTCAGTGACATCACTGATGACATCACTGATGACATCTCAAATGACATCTCAAATGACATCACTGATGACATCTCAAATGACATCACTGATGACATCACTGATGACATCTCATTTGACATGACTGATGACATCACTGATGATATCATTCATGTGATAATACGATGAACCTCTTCAGACTCTAATATAACCTTAGATACAATCAGTGTAAACAGACACTCACAGACTGTCACTCATCCATGGAGTTACTCACACACCTAGTCAGTTATGCAAAGAATCAATCACACCTCCATTTCCTCAACTATACAGTTATACAAACTTTACTTATTCAAACATATACTAACACATATTTACTCTCTTATACAATCCCTGATACAAGTTCACAATGATCCATACAGCCACTCACACATTCACTGGCTCTTATGCACAGTTATTTATATATGTCAACTCTCACATGTACTGTGTTTTACATATGTACTTACTTTGACATGTAGCACTGAGATATCCATTCACTCACCAATACACTCATGCACACAGTCAACCGCCCATACAGCTTTTTCCACATGCACTTTTGAAACCATACATCTAGTGAATCAACTGCTCAGACATCTATGCACAGAGTCATACACCTCCCAGCCACCCACACACACACTCAGCCTCCCATTCAAATACTTGGGCAACCAATCAATAACCCATATAGTTACTCATATAGCTACTTATCAACACATGCAACAGTTTACAGAACAACAGACATAATGATGCGCAAATTAAGACAGTTTAGTCACTTACTCATGCACTCAGTGAGACACATTTAAACACTCTCTCATACAGTCAGTCATGCACCTACTAAATCCTTCATCCAGACACTTATACATCCACTCATTCTTCAATATGTAAGACATATTTTAAGTTTACAGAAACATACAGTCACTGGGTGTTGTCATCAGTGATGTCATCAGTGATGTCACTGACCATGTCTTGAATGATGTAATATGTGACATCATCAGCAGTGGAATGCGGGTGCGCGATATATAGTTAGCGCATCTAACTATATATGGAATTTCAATGGTTTTATGCGAGTAAAATAAGGTTTTGTAAATGCAAATTCCTAACTATATATGGACTATAACCTATGGTTTTTTCATTGAATTTCAATGGTTTTTTGAAAGCTAATATTTCTATCTATAAAATGTATTCTTCTTTAAATCATAAAATATATTGTACATGTTTTCTTATACATTTTTTTTTTTTTTTAAATTTGTTCCGCTCCTAGTCCGCGAACTGGTCAGCTTCCCGTTAGCGGAATTCAAAGCCGCGACTTGGTACGCGAGCCGGTAATCGTTGCTTAAGCGTAACTGTTACGTTATCATGACGTTTTGCGTTGTCGCGTAATACGTTTTCCGACGCGCCAAGTTAGCGGACCCGGAAGCGGATTGGATAGCGGCGCAAAGCGCGAAACGTAAAGACAGCAGGTCATGTGACTCGATAATAACACTTTTCATTAGTTCATTTCACTTTTAGTTTCCTAATGATGAAATACTAGGTCATGTGATCTAAAATTAACACTTTTCATTGGTTTAGAACTTTGGCTTTTCCCAAATGATGAAAACCCCTCCTTCTTTCCTCACTCTGACTTTCATCTTGGTGAGAGAAAGACCTTTGTACAATCCAGAGAAATGGCTTCTGTTGTTGCTTCTGGTAGTGTTCCTCCACCTCCTCATGGAAAAAAAGGACCACCTACTCAACCAATCTTTCCACAAGAGGAAGATCAGGAAGAGGAGGAAGAACCTGAATATTTGCCAGAGGAGCCCAGGAGGTACAACCGGAAGGAAAATTTCATATGGCAATTTTTTAAAATGCCACCAGGGCAAAAGAAAGTGAACGCTAGGTATGTCTTTTGCCGAATCTGTGATGATCGTCTTTCTAGAGGCACGGATAAAAAATATAGTTATGGGAATTTCACTATGCACAGACACATGAGCAGGTGGCACCCAAATAACTACAGTGCAGCTCAGCTTCGAGACGAACAACAGAATTCACCAGCAATAGCCAGAAGATCGGTTGTGCCAGAAATAACGGGACCTGAAGCAAGGGAGCTGATCCCAAATATTCAAATGGACATGGGGGAAGTCAAACAAGTTTGTATGAGGTGCAATCAAACATTATGCTACCGCGAAAGTAGTATAACTCTTATCATTAGAGCCATCAAAAATCATGTATGTCCAAAACGCCCCCAAAAATAAATTCTTCTTTTTTTTGTTGCTCCTGTTGAGCCCTCTTCGATGAATCATTTTTGTTTCCCCCCCTCCCCCCAAAAAATTAAAAAAAATACAAAATGTTCAGAAAAAAACAAAAAAATATAAAAAATGTTCAGAAAACTAATAAAAAAAATTTAAAACAACAAAAACAAAAAAAAAGTTCTTTTCAGAACTACCTCCCCATTATTAAAAAAAATTGGTAGAATTCTTTGAACTCTGCCAAGCTCTATTTCTATTAGTTCGCTCCCAGTTCGCTATCCGGTACGCGAACTTTGAGCGCACCAAAAAATTTTTTTTTAAAAAAAGGAACAGTAAGTATAAGGAAAGAAAACAGACAGCTATGTTACTATAAAGATAGCTATAGGGAGTAAAGAAAAGATACTGTGACCCGCAATTCACTTCTGATCATGTCATATATTACACTATTTTTCACATAGTCAGTGACATCATCAGCAGTGGATTGCGAGTAACAGTTTTTTTTGTTTACGTCCTATAGCTCTCTTTTTTGTAACATAACTGTCTGTTTCCTATCCTTAAACTTACTGTTCGTTTTTTTAACGAGATAACAGATATGCCCAATTATTACATCATTCATAACATAGTCAGTGACATCATCAGCAGTGGAATGCAGGTTAAAAAAGTAGAAAACATTTACCTTATAATTCTTGTTAATTTTTAACGAAAATTTTTCATACATTCAATCTGTAAAAGAGAGAACAAACATTTCCAAAAATATTAAAACATGTATTTAAAAATTAGAAAAAAGAAGGGAAAAGGTTCAAGAAGAAACACTTTTTAAACAACTTTGAAACTTATATAAACCTCTACTTCTCTACGACCCCTACACAATCCTAAATATATTTATTTTCAACAAACAGTATCTTCATGCTGATGAAATGAGGCCTATTTTGAAATATGATGCTTCTTTTGCATTGCTTATGTCTCACAATCGTGATGCCATAACAGCGCAAAAGAGATGTGAAACCATCATAAAATTGTGTCTAACATTTAAAATGATTATTTTAGGACGCAAATAAGATGTGTGCTTTCAAGAGCTTTCTTTGAGGTGAGGCCTCTTTTCTTTTTTTTAAAAAAAACAGTACCCAGAAGTACAGCACTATAAGCATTAAAATGGACACTTACAGAAGACTCAGCTTACCCATATGTACCTCACATTTCTAAATGTATATCATAAGTACAAAAACGATAACATTAATTATACATGTTAAATGGTTTATTTTTGCTGTTCTCAGAATGTATCAAATTTCACTTAAATCAGTGACTTGAAGGTATTCATCATATAACAGCGGGGAAAAAAAAACACAATCAAAATGACTGTGTTTAAAAAACCCATACAACCAAAGAAATCTGATTTCAAAACTCCTTAAAATTGACTTACTTTCAATGACGTCGAATGATCTCCCATAAACAGCATCCACTCTGTTGTGCTATAAATATTTTCAGCCCGCTACTTTCTGAAAGAAAACCTCCATCGATACGTAAAATATGTTACATAGAAAAAAATACTTCTCTCATTCTATCACATGTTTCCACTAGGCCAAATCATGTTGCCGCAATTCGCAAGTCTTATATTTCTTCCAATCAAATCCCGACATTTTCTATTTACGCAACTTTCAAAAATAAAATATTTGAGATTATTTTCACAATCCTGGACTACTAATATCTTACTCTTCTTTGTCACTCATGTTCTCCTTTTCGTATGACACTGATACTGCTTACTATGAAGCAGACCTACTTGCATCAGGTTTATATAGTTGGATTTTTAATCTAGACAGCATTGCAGACTTACATTCCCTCTACTTAAAATTTTGGTTTTAAAAACACCAGGTAAGAATTTTTAAGGTCAAACGGCAATTTTTTTTTGAAAGTTACAACGGAATCATTACAGAATGACCAGCCGTTTCCAGACTTTAAGTAAGCTGTATAATGTCCTGATGTTGTTGATGGACCTTCATGATAGATAATTGCTACAGTTACAAAAGTCCTCCCTGATATTGACAGCTGAGAAGCCACAATTTTTTTTATTAAAGTTGACAATTTTGATCCATCAGGCCTACATCGTTGGTTCATTGAAATGACAATCTGGCTATATCTACGTATAAATAATGTTGACATCATATCACATTTACATTGGCTACACTCCATGTTGTGATCCGCTGCATTTACTAGCTTATTAAAGGAGACTGATTTACTGTCTGGCAAAGTTAAATATATAAATCTTTCTGAGTCTACACTAGTAGTACTTGATACCATACAGTTCTCGCAGTCATGCTGCCATTGATAAGAAAGCGCAAACAGGTGATCTACATCTACACCCTCATCTTGCAATACATCAAGCATATACATTAAAAACTCCTGACAATCTTGCTGATTATTTTCAGAGAAGTCTGTTTGACCTGAACATTCATCTAACAGATAACGAACTTCAGACACACTTTCTACTTTTGTTCGATCAGTGCTACATTTCTCTAACACAGAATTCAACAAGCAGCATAAACTTTGCTCCGAATTGAACACAATCTGTTCTTTTAAACTCTCTAGTGAAAAGAGAACATTAACCACTACATTTGCATAGCAGTTGACACCAGAACTGTTTTCAAATTGAAAACCGACAACATCTTCAACAGAATCCACTTTCTTTCTGCTAACAACTTTCGGTTCATTGACTTTTAGTCTTTTTGCAACAACCTCCCTACTATTACTGATATTTCTACGTTTCTGGCCTACCACACGTTTCTCAAACAAAGGATATTGAGGCAAATGTGGCGCATACTCTCTTCTTAACCTATTGTATTCCTTAACACAATCTAGATCCGCACAAATGTTTGTGACATCACAGTCAATCAAGTACAATCCCGATAAAGTTCTAACTCGTGACAATGCCACATATGCCATACCCTCCTTGAACACAGAACTGCCAATATTCACCAATGCACAGTCTACACTTAAACCTTGCGATTTATGGATTGTCACCGCATATGCCAAGCAAACAGGAAACTGTTTACGGCGAACATATAAGTCTTTAACAAGCAAAAACCTAGCAGAACAACGACCAATTTGCTGTACTTCCTCAATGCCATCAAATTTAATTCTTAAAAATTCGATTCCATCTCTATTTTTGTATTTCTCCAAATCAACAACATTACCCATTGATCCATTTACTAGACCTCTTTCTACATGTAAATTCCTTCTCAAAATGATTCGGCAATTTAAACACACATTCAAAGTCTTTTCAAAACCCGCTGTTTTAGATATAGTCTTCTCTAATGAATCCAATTTTGATTTCAAATTGTCTGACAAAATAATTGTTGATCCCATGTGCTCTAATTTGTCGATAGCTTCAAGTTTCACAATCTCTTGCTTTTCTAAATTCAACATTTTATTGTTGAAGATGGCACATTCTGCAAGAGTTGGCATGAGACATATCCCGGACTTCTTCTCAGTAATTTTCTGAAAAATATTCTCAGGCACAATCTCTTGTTTGGGATATAAATTTGACAGTAATCGTGCATTTAAAGCTTCTCTCCCATGCTCGGTCACTTTTCCAATTTTAATGTCTTGTAGAATATTCTTGTAATCTTCATCCTTTGCCTGACGCATATTTTCATGCAGTTCTGCATAATTGAAGTTTAACCATATATTGACGTTGCCAATGCTCCCTAGGCACTTCCTGGTATCTTCATGTGTGAGTATTTTGAACACAGGTTGACCTTTTACTGGTGTCAGCTGCAGAAGATCTCCAAAAACAATGATGTGTTTGCCACCAAATAACACATCATATTCAGTTTTAAGTACTTCTTGCATTCTCAAATGCACAAAGGCAAGCATGACATTGGAAACCATGCTTACTTCGTCAATGATAAGTAGTTTCATTTTCCTCAAGACTCTTGAAACTTCACAGCAAGTATCTCCAGATAACTTGTTGTATTGTAATTTGTTGTCATGCTCCACCGGCAGCATCAGTAGACGATGCAAAGTAATACCTTTAATGTTATGTGCTGCCAGTCCAGTAGGAGCGGTGACAACACAAGACAGCGATGACTTAGTCCTTTCCTGCAAATAACAAGAAATTGCTTTAATGATGAAACTCTTTCCAGTTCCCGCTTCTCCACTCACGTACAGTCGGACAGGCTTCAACGACGTACATGAGCACTCTTTCTTCTCATGACTTAATCCGTGCTCAATTTCCTTGGTAACTTCATCATATATTTTCCTCTGCTCAACGTTGAGTTGTTTTTCCAAGTCTTCTAAGTTAACTGAATCCTCCTGAGCATGTGCCATGGCTCTTTCCACTTCATTCATAGCAGTGGCAGCTTCATTTTCGATAATAGGTCCTCCAAGTGGATCTTGACTCAATGAAACAGAACTCTGACTGTCCTGAGAACTGTCTCTGGCAATCTCGGCTGCAATCGTTGCTTCCTGCTCAATTTCCAAAGTTAGCATTTCTTGATATTTAGGAAAAGCAGGACATTCTATGGACTCCTTGGCTGCATTAAAAGAGTCTTCGTAACAGAGGAAATCTCCAAGCAGTTCCTCTTCTGCACGCCAAGGCTTGAAAAGTTGCAAAAGTGCTAAATAGAAAAACTCCTTTCTTTCTGGAGATTCACCACTCAATTTTCGATGGTTTACTAATTGGCATTTTCTTTGCTTGACCAGGCATCCCTCACTTCCAATTACAGCATACACTCTTTTCTCAATATCTTCTTTGATGTTCCTCTTGAATATATAATTTTGGAGAACCTCATATAGACAAACATTCTCAAGGTAACTGCTTCGATTTGGATAATATGTATCCAACATGTTGGTCTTCAAAATGTCGGTACTGTTTGGCTCCTTTTCCGCCAAATACTCAATTTCCCGGACAGGTTTTAGAACTCGATTTTGCGTTGCAGCAAGACCAAGACTCGCCCAAACGATACTCCTAGATTTGGCATAGAGACTTGCTGAAGACAATCGATCTGAACATTCGTAAGCTCCGATTTCTCGATGCGACAACATCTTCAGACTGAAACTATACAATTTCTTGCTGAGGCTCTTTTCATGGGATATGTCCTCCCACATATCCTTAAGTTCTGTCTTTTCTTTTTTGGTGATGTAAGATGTCACATACCGAGCCACAGCCATGCAGTTGTCACCCACAAACTGTATATCCATGTTAGCATTCCACATGGACAAAATCACTGGGTTGTAGTCATTGATGTACTTGGACTCTTCGTTCCTTTTCAAATTGTATGTATTTTTGGGTGATTTCCTCGTCACATTATGTCGTAGTGAAGACATCAAACTGTTCACTTTTCCTTTAGAAATCACCGGCCGTGGAAAGTTGAAACGACATTTGGTGTAGAACTTGTCCTTGTTTCTGAATTTACGACGACAGTACTTTCCACAACGATGGCTTTGGAAACGTAGAACTTGTTCTCTTAGGCTTTTCTTCTCCGTTGCATTTGGAACAGCACACGTAGAATACTGTTCTATGAAATTCATCACTAAGTCATCGGGATCTGTTCCAAATTTAGGAGCATCCTTGATCCACAACAACATATGTATATGAGGAGCACCTCTTGCTTGGTACTCCTTTCTCCAAAAGAAATCCAACACCTCTCCAAGAGGTGGATTCTTCTTATTTGTGATGAAAGACATCATAGCTTCAAATTTATGATTGAAGTACCTGCATACATTCACAGGATCCAAAGAACACAGTTCTCCAGGTGTCTTGAATTCAATGTTTTCAATATTTCCATTTGCTTCTCGTAGAAATTCAAGTAAGTCTTCCCAGCCATACTCGGCACAGCTCAGAGTGAGGAACCATGTCGGAGTTCCTAAGTTCCTCAGCATACATTTTAAATCACCATGACGACGATACCAATACTCATTAGTACCACGCTGACACGCCATGAGATTAATTAAGTGAGAATCCAAAATACTATCTTGGACATTAACTTTATGCATAAAGTCTCTTGCCGAGATATTTCGCATCTGTATACCACTTTTCAAGATGTGGTTCACTGCATATGACAGTCCAGACAGATCGCTTTCAAACAGGAGATGAAACAAATAGGGAATGCATTGACGAAACCTAGGATCTTCTCCATACAATCTTAAAGTCCGGTATTCAGACGCAGGAATTTGATGAGATCGCTCATCATATCTTCCTCCTCGACCTGTAGGAAATAGCTGTGGGAAACACCGAGCTTCCAAACTTTCCTCCCAAACACTAATGGGACTCCCTTTGGCTTGTTTCATTTGAAACAACTCAATAGCATTCCCCATGACTTCCTTGGAATGCAATGGATGAACACTATAATGTTCATATATTTCTTCACTTTTAGAGGCCTCTACTTTCTCAATTTGCCCAGCACACAAATCGCTATCCTCTTCATCACTTACTTCCTCTTCTGCAACATACACATTCTTATAATACTTATTATTTTTCTTCAAATACACTGTTGCCTTTTTGACTTTCCTAACATCCACTAAATCTTGCCATATTTTCTTATTCTTTGTCGGAACCCCATTAACCAAGATAACCAGAGGTTCCTCTTCCACTTCTTCCACTCCAATTGTGTTAATGTTTTTATTCAAATCTAAAGGCAAATAAACAACTCTTCCCTTTAATCCTCTCTGTAAATCTGCTGGAGGCAACTTCCCTGTCTTTGGCTCCATTCTTACAATAGCCTGAAAGGGATGAATACTTTGAATCAAAATAGATTCATAAGTATTTAAATCCTTCAATTCAGAAGGAATCTCAACCAATTCAAGATTATTATGAACTGCCCTAGCAGGCATCTGGTTTTGGTTTAATTTATTACAACAATAAGTACACACACGTTGATCCGATCCCAAATCAAAATAATTTTCTACCATCAAGTATGTGGCAAAATCCTTCCATTCACTATTATTTTCCCTTTCACTTTTTGCATATAAATCCACTACCTTAGTCTGATTCTTATAATAAGTACGTCGACAACAAACACAAGTGAAATTAGGCCTCTCACTTGATTTCATCTGAAACGTGGCAATTTCCTTCTGAAAATTATCTGTACTGTAAACCTGTACATTATCTTCCACATTACTCTCTACTTCAGGGTCAATTTGAACATTCTCATCTTTACTACTAAAGTAACAAAACTCAATTTCTTCACAAATATTCTTCACATCTATTTCAGAACCATGCAAAAGAGCAGCACATAATTGTTTAAGCATAATTGCTGGACTCTTTGCATAATACAACATTCTCACTAATTTTCTCACTTTATTATGATGCACTGCTAGCATCCTGAAATGATGAAAAACACTCTGGCATACTCTCCTGGAAAGACAAGCCAGTGAATGACCACGCAAACCTGTTATTTGTCTCACTCTGCAAGGATCTAAATCTTGCAACAACTTCATTTTCTGCTTCAAACTTTTCTTATTAAATGTCCGTATAAAATCACAAAGCAAATTGATGGAAACCTGTCACACACTGCAAATAGAACTACACTTCCAAATGTACACAGGAGCCTTAGGACGTCTTCCTAAAACCTCATCACTTTGCGCCTCTTTTGTGTCTGTTGTCACAAGTTTTTCTTTTTCAACTGGACAACCATCCTTCACTTCATAAGCTCGACCACTGGTGTCAACTGCAAACATCAAATCATTATCCTGAAAATAACTCTCCTCATTAAAAAATGCCTCAGAACTTGAACTATGCATCCATTCTCCGGAAAAAACTTCACAAAAGTTGCTACGATTTACTACTCTCTTCCATCTACTGTTTGTTTTAAAATCAGAAATTACCTTGCTTAGTTTCCTAATTCTATTGATTACCAAAATAAACAACTTTCGCTTAATTTCAAAAGCATGATCAATAATTTTCTCGACATTTTTCTTCTTCTTATAAAATGCCACTTTCTGTTTGCATTTCTTAATATTTCTTAATAAATTAACTATTATCCGATTACGGAACATTCGTTGTCGAATGTCCCTAAACTGTTCTTTCCTTCTACTATCATGCACAGAGTTATCTCTTCCTCTACCAGTAACATTTTTCATGGGTCTTTTCTTTCCATTTAAATTACTCTTCTTTTTCTGAACTGAAACATTTTGGCGAGAAATATTTTTTTTACTACAAATATTTTTTAAGAAAGACTTGGTGCTCTTACCCGGAGCTTTCTTGGTGTTTTGATAAGTATTTAGGGAAGAGGACTGCTGCAATAAAACATCACCGTACTGTCTTTGACGTTTTCGAGCCTTTATAATTCTATTTTTGGAAGGCATTTTCCAAACTATGAAAGAATCTGCAGTTGAATCTGTTGAAAAATATAATAGAAAAATGTTAATAACCACTATTACCAAACAGTAAATAAATAACAGTCATCAAAAACTTAATGCCCTTCTTATTATTTAACATAGCAAATCAAGGCATATGACTGAGTATGATGTTATTTTTCTTTTTTAAATGGAAAGCGTTCTTCATGGTGCAAGTTTCTTGTAAATACGCTCCCACCTGCGAAAAGGAACTTAGCAATGCAAAGCTGCTTGGGTCCCCAGTGTCTGTCAACATTCTAAACAGTCCGGAGCGGCCGCCATCTTATCTCTCGGTAGGATCGAGAGAGAAGAAAAGGTGAAAAACGAAGGGGAAATTTAATAAAATGGGGTAAAGTATACCCCAGTTGACCCCCTAGGAATGTTGTTGGAATTTTTTAAAGGGTCCCCTGAGGAAAATAAAGAAATATATATTTTTCACGATAGAACCGCTTCCCAAACACCGAACTGGTCCGCAAACTGCACGAGAATACGCCATTTTGTGCGTCGTTTTAATTAAATTACTAGGAATAAGGAGGTGCGGGAGACGTATCCTATTTCCTTATATTTTCTGAGAGTGCCTGAGGAGTCTGATATATGTTGATACATGTGTTCCAGCGACTGTGCGTGAGCTTTTTTTAAATTCTTGCTGCGTGACGTCTGTTAACGTTCGATTCGAAGGAAATCAGGAACTGTTGACCACCAATTTCTCAGTACGATAAAATCTTTTGAAATATATTATCAAGCCTGTGCGCTAAAATTATCGCCGATAAAGCGGCGACAATGGGCTTGATAATATACTCTGTGAAATTCCAATCGAAGCCCATTTTACATGTCTTCACATCTAGCATGTACTTCGATTGGAAATCCATAGAGCATATTATCAAGCCCATTATCGCCGCTTTATCGGTCGTTTTCGGCTGATAAAGCGGCGATAATTGAAGCGCACAGGCTTGATAAAATACCACATTGTTATAAATGAATCCTTATTGAGACACAATGTCTGCGCCAATTTGCCTTTTTTACAATGCCACAATTTTGTCGTGCACGGCAGCCATTTTACATGCCAGGCTGGTCTCAGCCTATCACCTAGCCCTGCGAATGTAGGGAAATATTATCAAACCTGTACACTAAAATCTATTTCTATATCACTACAGACAAAGCCACAATTTAAAAACACAGCTTTCTTCATCATTTTCTCCTTAGCGATAAAAAGCGGTAGCAATGCATGAATATCACGCTGAAAAGTCAGCGATATTCATGCATTATCCTGCAAATGCTCTTAGCCATGTTATCCACCTCCTATTGGATAACATGGCTAAGAACTGCTCGCAAATGCGAAAAAAAACGGTCGCAATGCATGAATATCACGCTGAAAAGTCAGCGATATTCATGCATTATCCTGCAAATGCTCTTAGCCATGTTATCCACCACCCATTGAATAACATGACTAAATACTGCTCAGAGCCCCATGAGGAACGCTTTCCATTTAAAAGAGAAAACATATCATCATAGAAAAGAATCGTTTTTAAACACAGCATATAAATCAATTGTATACCTGCATTCAAGAGGAAATGACTGAAAATGTCCTTGAGACACACGAAAGCGTTTTCTGGAATACCCTAGCACCATTTTTCCGACATTATTAACATGGCTATGTAACTCCCATAATCAAAATCTAAATTTGCCAAGCGCAGGTGAGAACGTATTTACAAGACACTTGCCCCATGAGGAATGCTTTCCATTTAAAAATGAAAAAATAACATCAAAGACACTCAAATGCCTTATAAATATGACCCAAAACAACCTATGAAACTCTAACAGTACATATCCAAAATTTAATTGTTTTCAAAATGGTTTTTAAAAACAACATATCTGTTTCAGCTTACATAAAAGACCATGGAATGCGCTTCATATACAACAATACCTTGAGTTACTACATGCCGGAATCCTACACCGAATATGCAAATACAATTTCTCAAAGAAACAAAATCTATTTCTATATCACTATAGACAAAGCCACAGTTTTAAAAACACAGCTTTCTTCATCATTTTCTCCTTAAATCATTCTATTCTATGTCTAAAATAAATAAATCTTTTCTCACCTTAGCAAATACTTTTTGAGTTTTGAAAACAGTCTCAGAAATACACCAAATTGTCTTCAGCAGAAAAAAAACGATGCACTCCAGAGGCTGCAGCTATTGAAAGCACAGAAATACAGATATTCATTTCACATATCTCTCATATTAGCCAATCATAACTCTTCCCTCACTTTTTTCAAATCAAAACCCTTCCCCCCCTCTGCCCTCTCTGCCTTTTTTTTGCTTAGCAACGACCTCCTGAAAGACCTCTCATGTTTGCAAGTTCACACAACAATGTTTCAATTGAACTCTGAACTCTCAGTGCACCTGCGTATCCAGTGCAATCTTTCATTAAAAGTTTCTTCCTTGACCATTGAAATTACATGTTTCAAGAACACATCCATGCACCCTAACTTTCTGTTTTCAGAAATGGAAATGCGCCAATCACTGCTAATGAATAATTAGCATTGGAAATCCACAGTTTTTTTTCTTTACAAACTCCTACTGTTTCAACTGCCCTTTCATTACCACACTTCATCTGACTGCAGCACAACCTTCTCCCACCATGTTTAACGTCTGGATTGTTGGACATAGTTACATCCACTGGGCTCAAAGGTATGCTGACAACAGAAATTTACACAACCTCAATTTACAAGATGTGGAAATTAAATGGCTGGGCCAAAGAGGATTAAAATGTCACCAATTGATACCATTGGTGAAAACCTTTATGCATTTGCCAAAACCTGACCTCTTAATAGTGCACTGTGGAGGAAATGATTTAGGCACTATGACTGGGGTTGGTCTGGAAATGCTTTTAAAGGACACCTTTGAGCAATTAATGGCACTTTTTCCTCAAACTGCCTTGGTATATTCCAATATATGCCAAAGACAGAAATGGAGGTGGTCCAACCAATTTGGTCCACAAATTGAGAAAGCGAGGAAGCATGTAAACAAATCTGTTTCAGCTTTCATGAGAGACCATGGAATGGGCTCCCTGTACAATAATAACTTGCGTTACTACATGCAAGATATCTACAGAGGAGATGGAGTTCACTTCTCAGATGAGGGCAACAGAATTTTCATTCTGAATTTAAGAATGTGCATTGGTACCTACTTATAAGTACCTAAATGGAACATAAACCCAAAAGCTCTTCTCAGAGCTACCCTTCATCTGATCAATCACAATTAATACTTTTCTCTAACTTATTTCTGTAATTTTCAACAAACTACGCTCAAAGAGCGCTACCCGGTACGCGAACTGGAAGCTAACCACCCAAAATTATTTTAAAAATGTTTTTTCTCCGCACATATGGTCCTCCTCAGCCACCCTCAGAAAACCTGGGGGGTCAAAATACTTGTACCGTGTCCCCTTCTACCCTTTCTGAACATTATTTAACCTCCATTTTATATGTTAATTCGACCGAAACACAAAATGGTGGACTCCCGTTACGCTTCTAGTTCGCGGACTAAACTGCTTCCCGGGAAGCGGCCCAAAGAAAAGGTGGGAAAGTAATTCAAAGAAAAAGGACTGGAGACACTCTCACCAAATATAGATTATCTCATACTACATAACAATCCCTTTCATTTTCACAAATTTGATTGAAATTCCATTTAGCCATTAAGCCTGTAGACCTCTCAAAATACCTTGAGGTAAATTACTTCACAAAACACATCTGAAGTGTTGGAATTGACAACCAATAAAAATCTTACTTTCATTTTCTACTTTTATTACCTGATATTTGATTGGTTATATACCTGAATATATATAAAGGAAGAGAAGAAAACACAGCCATTTTGACTGCTACTTCTTGTTGTACATCACATTTCAATACTTACCTAAGACTTCAACTTGTTTCTGAAGGTAAGTTGTATATTGAACACTATAACTTAATATGGTAGACTTTTTCTGATACATATACACTATCCCTCTGTAGTAGTTATGGATTTAGATAGACTTCTCTGTTATAGTTACGAATGGAGTTAGGCTTCTCTTCGTTAAATTACATACACTTTTTTTATAGTCCTATTTCCACTCTGATACTATACACTGCCAAAAGAAAAATTCACTGATAAAAACTACCTATCTAAAATTAATCCCAACAGTGCCCAATCTCTACTAATATATATTTTCTTATTTAAAATTTCAGGCAAAATGGAAGGCGAACAACAAGTTTCATTTTCGATTGAACTGAAGGAGAGCAGCCAAGACAAACTTGATGACTTTATGGATGACAGTAGAGACCACGAACTTCTACAATGTGTTGAAGCAGTAGACAACTTGCTTCAAAATGAAAAACAATTACACCCTATAATAAATTATGACATTTCTGACAATGAAATGTTAGAACATTTAATAAACTATGAAACACAATCATAATAAAAAAAATAAATAAAGAAAACAAAAAAAAACTAACAAAAACAACAAATATTTAACATACAGTATTAAAAAAAATCTATCATTCTTTTATCCTTATAGTACGCTGCCCAGAGCGCTACCCGGTTCGCGTACTAGGAGCTCACCACGCATAAATATTTTTTTTTTTTTTTTTTTTTTTCCCCTGCAGAAACCTTTTACAACCTCCACATAAAACCTAGGGGGTCAGGGAGGATCTACTAGGCCCCCTTATCGAAATTTCCCCCTTTGTTTTGGCCTCCTCTTATCTCTCGATCCTACCGAGAGACAAGATGGCGGCCGCACTGGACTGTTTAGAATGTTGACAGACACCGGAGAGCCAATCAGCTTCGCATCGCAAAGTTCCGATAAGCGAAAAGTACGCGAACCGGATCGCTGCCCGGAGCGCTGTTACAGATATATATCTTGATTTAAACGTTAATTTCTCAAAATCCACTGAAGCACATATATTGAGACCTAGCAAAGGCACATCGGGCTAACAGTCCCTACAATTTTGCCAAGTTTCGTGCAAATCCATTCAGCCGTTCGAGCTAAAAGTGAGGCCAACCGCCCTATGGAAATTAACATGGGAAAAACGCGTTTTGGGACCCCCCTTTTTTCTCAGCCCCCCCTTGACGAAACCCCCCCAAATTTCCAGGAGCTGCTCAGAAACAAAATGTGCCATTTTCCTGATTCCGTCCACAAACGCCAAAGTTATTAGACATAGAATTTTCAGAAATCCCATAGGGAAAAAATCCTAACTATATATACCTACTGGCGACTATATATTCACTGAAAAAAACATAGTTTTCACACATGTTATACTTAGCTGGACATTTCACCCATAAAAAACCATTGAAATTCCCCCGTTATAGTTAGTTCAGCTAATTATAACTCGCGCGCCCGCAATCCACTGCTGATGACGTCACATATCACTCATGACATGGTCAGTGACATCACTCACGACATCACTCATGACATCTCAAATGACATCACAGATGGCATCACTGATGACATCATCCAGTGGATGTGTATCTGTCTGAAAAATAAATACTCTTTATATATGTATATCTAAAGGTCGATGGAAGAATAAATGGATGAATAAGTATCTAAATGGATGGGTTTTTATAAAAAAAATTATTGTATAACTGACTTATTAAGTGTATCTTAGTGAATACAAGTATTAGCGAGTAATGTTTACATATATAAATATCTGTATCAGTGTCTCACTTTGTGTATAAGTGGCTGCATGGGTTGGTGAGTAGCTACATGAGTGTGTATATGGGTTATTAGTTGATTTTTGAGTATCAGTATGAGTGTCGTTCGGTAGGGGATATTACTTAGCGCAAAGATACATGAATGACTGACTCACTGTTTGTATGTTGAAGACAGCATGTATGCAGGATTGTACGGGTGGATACGTGTGTGTATGAGTGTGTTAGTGAGTGAATGACTGTCTCAATAGTGTCTTTATGAGTAATCACATATAATTTAAACTAGTATATGTGAGTATTGATATATATATGTGAGTATATGTGAGAGTGAGAGATTGGAAGAGTTCCTGCATGAATAAGTATCAGTTTCTATAAGTGATTGTTTAAGAGAATAAGTATGTGTACTTTTCTGAAGAAGTAAGTGTAGTGGTGTGTGTAAAGCTGTATATGCAAGTAAAAGGATGTTTGATAGTTTATTTCCATGTGTGAGTATATGTGTCAGCAACTATATGGATGAGTATTAGTGTGTAACAGGATGTATAGGTGTATGAGTACATATGATGAGTGAGTACATGTATGAGTGACTATATAGAACTGTTGGTGAATGAATGGATGTGTATGTAGATTTTGTAATTACTGAATAGGTTCTTCTAACTGGTATTGGTATCTCCATTGTTTTGAAAATGTTAGTTTCTATTTTTCAATGTGCTTATAATAGGTTATATTAGAGTGAGAGGAGGTCTGCCACTCTTTCACAAGGATGATGTCATCAGCGATGTCATCAGTAATGTAATTTGAGATGTCATCAGTGATGTCACTGACCATGTCATGAGTGATGTAATATGTGACGTCATCAGCAGTGGGTTGCGGGAGCGCGAGTTATAGTTAGCTGAACTAACTTTAACGGGGGAATTTCAATGGTTTTGTATGAGTGAAATGTCCAGCTAACTATAACATGTGTGAAACCTATGGTTTTTTCAGTGAATTTCTAAGGTTTTTTAAATGCTAATTCCTAACTATAACGTGGCTAAAACCTATGTTTTTTTTCAGTGAATTTCAAAGGTTTTTTAAATGATAATTTCTAACTTTAACGCAACTGAAACCTATGATTTTTTCAGTTAATGTCAAAGGTTTGTTAAATATCAATATCTAACTACAATATCCCTATAACCTATAGTGTTTCTTAAGTAAAATTTAAAAACACGTTTATACTTCTTAACAGAAGTGTTTTTTTACTTATAATTATACCTCCAGGTTTTATGGTATTTATTTTTGGGACATTTCCATATATATTTATCCATATTTTTTTTAAATAATTGTATATCTGTTTACACATATATATTTCGGATTTTGTAAAAAAATGAATCTGAAATTAGTAAATTTCCACATTTATTTTACTGATAAATATGCACGCATGGCTGAAAGACTGAACGTTTTCACTCATGTAAACACTCTTACATGATAAACTATACACAATCTTCATGTTAAAATGTGGAACTTTTATTACAGGAGGATATATATTGCTCTTTAAGGATCTTTTCTAAAAGTCTTTTATTGTTTTGACCCTTTTACTTTTAGAACAACATACCTATTGCCCTACTACTCATCATTGACAGCATTTACAAAGGCTTAAAATATAACCCAATTTCCGTATTCATGTACAGTTTAAAATAAATACAAAAAGGAAAATAAATACCTTTCTGTTTGTATTTATCTGTAAACATCAGTAAAAACATAAATCAAGCAGCCCTACTTATAACGTAAGAATATTTTCAACATAATTAGCAGTAATTAACATATAAGTGTGGTAAAAGTATAACACAGCACCTATAATACTTGACTTTCAACAACACTTTTCACAGTTCGATTCAATAGTCCATCAGCATCTTAGCCCACTACTATCCCACTATAAGTAAATATCTTGCTTAATCTTCCCAATGCCCCAAGCGCCAGCCCATCTTTCTGAGGGTAGGTTTACGATTTACAAATGCTAGCATTTTTTAAATTAAAAAGAATAATATTAACAAATATTAATCCTTTTTTTTTCTTCTAATGTTAACAATATTTTTTATGTCTTCTACTTAGATGTTTTTAATCATGAAAATGCAAAGAACACAGTTTACCGAGTAACACTTTTTAAACTCTCCAACGTATGTAGATAATAATACCTAATACGTGTTACTATCGATATCGAAACCTTTACAGCTTCACAGTTTGTAACTTTTCCCAACACGTGCAGAAGTAAAACAGTTAAAACGTGAGCACGTGTAAACTGCAAAACGTGCCATCTAAATAGGAGGAGCCACATCTTCCTTCCGTAGACTACTAAACAACAACAAAGATAATTAAAATGATGTTGTCCCTACCTAATGGTTCCATGTTGCAAACTATTAGATTGGAGGCAGGCTTGACGGCATGGGAGGTAAAGGCACAAATGTAATTGTTAAGATTTTGGAACCGCCAGATGCCTGGTGATGAACAGAAGGTGTCAATTTGGTGCAGAAAGGAAATACAAGCAAGCAGCCTACATTGGGCCCGAGAAGTGAGGAAAATCCTCCAGCTAGTAACTGCACAATTACAGTTGACCCTCGAACAACCTCTATTGGACTTAGTCTTTACTAAGAAAATGCTTAGGGACCGAGGGTATGAATATTCCAGATCACAAGATCTGGAGTACCTGAAGTCGAAAAAATCTGTGAACTGGGTAAGGAATGAATGGGAAAAGGAGGTCCGGTTTCCATATTTGGATGTGCTACCCAGTAATGGGTTGAGGTACGAAATCAGGAAGCTGCGGGTAGGCTTAAATCCATGGAAGATTGATAGTAAATTAAAAGCAACCCTGATCCAACCTGATGGTATTTGTAAATGTGGCCTAGGTGTGAAGAATGATATTTTACATATACTACTGGATTGTAAATGGATTTTAAAAGTGTGTAAAATGTTTTTACGTCCAATATTTTTAAAGTATAAAGTGAACAAACGATCAGAGGCAGTCGTTCTCCTTACAGAAATGTCCTTTTTAGATATTACAATTGCGTTGGGGACATTTTTTAAAGCAATAAGAGAAGCTGTAAGGGAGATAAGCAAGGAAAACGGGAAATTTTAAGATATTAAGATTTTAAAATATGAAAAATTTCAATTTAGTCTTTTTAGGGTTTTAAATGTGTATTGAGTGTTAAATTGAACTATAATGTAAAAATTACTATTGTTAAGTGGATCCATGGTCATGTGTATGGTTTATAGACTATTGTCTAAATAAACTTTGATTTTACTACTACTAAATAACCAAAAACTATATAAACCACATCTACTGTGCAATTAGTTTAGTTTTCGCGAGTTATTTCTGAGTCGCCAATCTGTGTTGCAGGTTCTGTTTTCTAGCATCGGATTCTCTTTTTGCGTCAACAAACATATTCCGGAGTTGTAAGTTGTTTTAATATGGCATAGGCATAGCACTTAGTTATAATTTGTGGCTATTTGTCAAAATGTAAACATTTATATCTAGAAAAAATTTTATTGCTGCTTTTCGCTTTTTCTCTATAACGTCAGCTGCTTGTTTTTAGAAACAGATAGATTACAACAAACATTGCTCCTTTTCTGGCTCCTTTCAGCTTATATATTGTGACTTTTAATATTATAATATTGACACTGTACTTCGCTTGAGAGGTGTTCGTGACCTGTCAACGCAAACCCTAAACATTTACAATCAACGTCACCAGCTTCCGGTTGTTATCGCGTTTTCCCCTAGAGATCATATATTGTTAGTATGTATATTATAACATTAACAGTTATGGTGATCTCAGTGGAGTTCATGATCTGTCGTCACGATATGTAAGCAACATTACAGTTGCTTCCAGTTTTCAGTCTGTTTTCCCCTTGTGATCATGTGCTGTGAGAATATATACATATTATAATTCTCACCGTCATGATCTCAGAGGAAGTGTATGACCCGTCACCACGAAGATCAAACTTTTTCACCTCCTGGAGAAAAGAACTTCAGTAAATAATTACAGCTCGAAAGTATTTCATTATGGATGTTCTGTTAAATAGATAACTTTATTTTCCTTTTCTTTTTACTGTAACAATGGTATCAATCGTTATATTATAATAGATTGTCCTATTGCTACAGAAGAGGAATGGAAGATTTTTCAGCGCCATCTGTAATATAACTTTCAAATATTAAAAAGTACTTGATCAGATATTTTTTTCAAGAAACATATTTTATGAAACTGCTTTTCAAAAAAATATAGTTATCAAGCATACTTTGTTAATTTAAATATTTAATAAACCCTACATTTGAATGTTATTTTCTAATTTCTATTCTTATTTGCGGCTCCCATTTACCTTCTCACTAAAGAATATATAGGACCTGTACTGTATATTATATGAGTACCATTCTATATATTCTTTAGTGAGTATGTGATTTGTTAGCAGAACAGTCTGCAACCTCTAAGCACTACGACAGTACGTTCCTGAATTGTACAGAATACAAATTTGAAAAATAATAATGCATACATTTCTATGTAATATGAAGTCACTTGTATTTACCTGTTTTTTACTTGTTCTCTTGATCTCAGATAATGTAGTGCGGGAGTGTTTGTTGTAGCACTCCTATTCTACTTTATCTAAAAGTAACTGATGCCCTCTTACATCATCAAGAATATGGGGCAACACTTTTACAAACTGTAGCAGAAAAAAGAAGGATATAGCCTGCTTAACTGATATTTTACGAAATTCCAGATTTAATTGTCACCCCTTTCATATATACAGCGACAGTTTCTGAAAAAAGTTTATTTGTATTTGCTTAATAAAAACTGTTTCAAACCTAGACTGAATTTTTTGCTGCGCAACCACACCTCCCCATCAGGAAAGTAAACACCACATTATAAGTAAATAGTACTCCTAAGAAGGAGTACTATTTACTTATAATTTACAAACTTGATTAAAAAAAACAGCGCAAGACACTGTCATTTTTCCGCCGTGATTTATACACCACACAGCAATTATATAAAAGGCCCTTGAAAGATATAAAAACTATTTTTTCCCTCATAATCCCTCTCTACCACCTTATGGGCACTGTACAGAGTTAAAAGTGTTCCTAACCTGCCCTCTACTACTTTCTTTTCCCTTACTCCTTTGGAAATGCGTCACAATATCACTGACAACAGTGAACCGTTCCCACCCAGTAAGGAGCAAACTTGTGCTCGGAACACTTTAGCCAATAAAATGTCCATGTTGTTCTGCACAGGAGGAAGGAATGACTGCCAAAACGTATACTTTTAATACTTCACAGTCAATGAACATTAAGCTTCTTAAAGTCCCACTTGGAGCACGTAACACTAATACTTCCTGAACAGGAAGGAATTGCTAACAACACTTTTCCACTGACTTCTTATAGACTAATGGTTCCTATGAAAAAAATATAAATCTCCAGCACAGTAACTATTTCAATTAGCAACATATTTTGGTGAACCTCTAACCTCCGTGCTCACGCAAGTGTTCCATGAACTGTTACTATGGTAACAGGCAGAAAGAGAGTAGCATTGAAAGGTACTGGCTGTACAAAAACCTTTATATTTACCCTGGATCCTCTACAAGACACAAAGGAAAGCAAACTAAAACAAAACACTGTGTACCACATTTACAACCACATTGCGCCACTTGTGCATCCACGCCATCCCCTACAAAATTAAAAGTGTGTGGACCTCAAACCCTGGGAACAAACACCCCCTTGAGATATCTGTATTGCATGACAGGGGCTGGGTGGTCCCCCACCTGGTGCCCTCGGGAGCCCTGGAGACCACCACGCACAGAGCCGGTTCCTGCAGTGTCCCAGGGTACCCCCGGGATACTGCTGTTTGCTATTAGAGGGCGGAGGTCTTGCTGCTCTCGCCCTCCCATAGCAAATTTAGTTTGAACTTTGAAATACACAGCAGTGAAATCTATTCTCACTTTCAAAAAACAAGATTGCATTTCCACATGCAACTTAGCATCTCCCCATGAGTAAAAGCAATGCCGGTTCCAGAAGGACACGAGGAGTCGGCGGGACCGTGGGGGCATTGTACGCTCCGTCTTTTTTATAGATAGGGTCACGTGTGTAGTGACGGATGTGCTGGATGGGTGTGGTGTGGGTGTATACCAGCCACAAGGGACTGTGAGTGCCGACCTGACAACTAGATCTGGAACTAAGAAATCATTACAATGGAAATCTGGGCCATATACTGTTGTTGTGTTTTCCTGGTAGCGTAAGCACAGTGGGATGAACCAACGTATTCAGTCTCGATTAATTTACACCTCCCCCTGTGGCTTTTAAATGTTGGGAAGGGGGCCGCGTGGCTCCAGGACACTGCAGAAGCTGGTCTTGGGGCATGGCAGTCTCCAGGGCCTTCGATGGCTCTGGACATAGGGTCACGCAGGTTGCCACACACAATACACTAAAATGAAGAGAAAGTGATGAGAGATGATTTCTGACGTGTTTAGGCTTCAGAGCCTGGATAATCATTAAATTATGTCTTGCAGTGAAGTGCGTACATATTCTGGAAGAAGCCTTTAGGGGTCTTGCGAAAGCAAGTCATTTTTAATAATTGCCGTTTGCTGCATGTACATGCAAACATATCTGATTTGAATGTATGTTAAAAACAGAAACTTTCAACATCTCTTTTTGATTGGTTGTGAATCATTGTAAGAAGACTATTTACCTGTGAGGATTTCCAGGCACTGGGGGAGTATGTGGGGGGATTTGTGCAGCTTTCAACATTTGAAAAGGCAAGTGTTATGGCTCTTCCTGAATGCTTTCAGTGTGGGGGTTCATCTGATGCTGAGGGGGAGTTCTTTCCAGGTCTTGGCCATGATGTACGAGAAGGGTGTGCCTCTTGTCTGGTTATCTCATTACAGAGGATTTCGGCCAAGGCCTGGTCAGAGGAGTGGGCCCCCATCTGGGCCACCCACTATAAATTAATCATTCCCCCCAGATTTGGCCCCCAGGGGCTAATTAACAATAAAGCGGGCTTCGGGATTTTTTCTTCTTTTTCACATACCTTACGCGTATACTGCGACTATTTAAAAAAAAATGTTTTTTGCCTAGGCGGTCCTGAGCAAGCCTACGGGGTCAGGGTGTTTCAACCCTGCCCTTTTGCATGTTTTTCGCGTTTCTTTTGCTGCTTTCTTATGCCTCCGTTCTACCGAGGCACAAGATGGCTGCCACCACTTCCTGGTTTGGAGTGTTGACAGACAGTCGACTGCCAATTAGCATGCAGCTCGTGCTCGTAATGGTAAGCACATTATCCTCGGACAGTACTCGTACGGTACTTCGTCTATAGATATATCTATGATTTTACTTTAGATTTTCTCAGAAACTACTAAACGAATTTACACCATTTAACAAAAAGAGTAATCTGCGAACCAGCTAACTTGCATGTGGAAATGCAATCTTATTTGGATTTTGAAAGTAAGAACAGATTTCAATGCTCTGTCTTTCAAAATGCAAACTAAGGGCCATATTATCAAGAAAAGGCGATTTATTATCGCGGCTTTTATCGGCAGGAAACTGCCGCTAAAGCGGCGATAATGGGCTTGAATTTACCTTGTGAATATCCATCGAAGCCCAGGTTAACACCAGAACCTGGGCTTCTATGGGAATTCACAAGGGCATATTATCAAGACTGTTATCGCCGCTTTAGCAGCAGTTTCCTGCCGATAAAAGTAGTGATAATGTATAGCCCTTTCTTGATAATATGGCCCCAAGTTTGCTATGGGAGAGCGGGAGCCGGAAGACTTCCGCCTTCTCATAGCAAACAGCAGTGTCCCGGGGATAGGCACCACAGGACACTGGAGGAACCGGCTCTGGTTGTGGCGGACTCCAGGGCTCTCGAGGGCACCAGGTGGAGGGCCACGCAGCCCTCATCACACAATACAGAAATCTCCGGGGGTGGTTGTTCCCGGGGTTTGAGGGGTGTCATTGAGGCTCACACACTTTTAATTTTGTAGGGGGGTGGGGACCTTGGACTCGTAAGTGGCGCAAGGGGGTTGTATATCTGGTACACAGTATTTTGTTTTACTTTGCTTCCCTTTCTGTTTTGTAGAGGATCCAAGGAAAATATAATGATTTTTGTACAGCTAGTACCATTCAACTCTACCCTCCAATTGGCACAGAGGTTAGAAGTTCACCACACTATGTTGGTAATTGAAAAAAGTTACTATTGTGGAGTTTTAAAACTTTTCTAATTGCAAGCGTTAGTCGTAGCTATAGACGCTGGTAAAGATCTGGTAAAGAGTTAGCATCAGAATTATACTTCAAATTATAAATATAATTTCTATTGGGGATCACTAAAAATCCCCAATAAAAAAGACCCCCAAAAAACTGGAAACGTAATTCAAAGATAATACTATAAAGAACTAGGAACATAACTTTAATAAAACAATATAATAAACAAAATGTGATGTGGACTCCAATAGACGTACGGTAGGTAATCTGCAAAACAAAAAAGAAAATTAGTGTTTAAAATTAGATCGATGTGACGATATGAGGTCAAACATTACAAGTCAAGGTAACACTTGACGATATTTCCTTCTTTCTACGTGTGCAGTGTGTTTGGTACATTTCACTTGTGTTATAGGCCCGCGTTCAAGCGGTGTCTGTATGGAAGTGCCAACTGCGCCAGTTTTACTTCACAGATCAACAGTCTTTAAAATGACTCAGAGAAAATACAGAATTAGGTGAGTGATTAAGTCATTACGCAGGACAATATTCTTTAGGGTTATTATTTACGAGACTCTTGCAACAGTTTTGTGTTACTTTTCCCATGTTGAAAGTGACTCAAAAATGGTGCAATGGGTTTATAAATAGGCTCTTATTTCTAATGCATTTAATTGGAGACATTGTATATCTAGGACGCTCTGCTTAGGTTCTACACGGCAGAGTAGACAGCAGTGTTGATTATTTTAAAAGAGAAAGAGAAACGATGTGAGAGAGTGAGAAAGAAATAGAGAAAAAACGACATTTAAATGTGGGAGAGAGAAAGTTATAGATGGAGCAGTAAATACTGGAGAAAATACTCATAGCTCACCTTTTGCCTCCGTTGTTTGTCCAAGCACGTGCTGGTTCATAGTGCACCCTTCAGTTTAGTGATCTGAAAGATAGTATAAAGAGTTAATAATAGTATAGTCCCACTGTCTCCTTTCACTGATGACTTGTCATTGTTTCGGAAACAAGCTTCTTTGCTCACCTTGTGCCATTGGCCTGATTCAAAGAAAGGGGCACTATGTGTCGAAGCAGCTTTCTCAGACGTTGTTACGATGGCCACGCATCATCGCAGAAACCTCGAACATTGAGTTTCAGAGGTGTTGGGGGGACGCCAATTTGTGAAACACTACCTGTAAGATAAAAAGGAAGTTAACATTGTGTGTAATTTTTTTATCAAAGGAGAGAGGAAGTGAGAGAGTGACTGCAAAGAATATTCACAGCTCAACTTTCTGTCACCAGTGTGTTTTTCAATACGTGCCAGGACATAATGCACCCTGAAGCTCAATATCTAAAAGATAGTAAAAGAAAGATGTTATGATTGGTAATTGTTACTATCTTAATGTGGAGTTGAATAATATCGCCCTTTCACACACATTCCTCCTCACATTTAAAATAACTGTTTGTATAGTTTATATTCCGGACATTTGAGTGATTATAAAAACGTTCCTGCTATTGAAAAAAAAAAATATACATGTAAATAGGACTGCGTTTTTCGCTGCGTCGCTTTTTTGTATCCAGTCTGCTACAGCCCTTCGACTCCCTCCGATGTGTACCCAGGCCTCATTGCTCACCTTTTCGTGGACAGGACACCGTCTGCATTATGTAGTCTGGATCTGCCACAAAGAAGTCTCATATATGCTTCTGAGTCTTGATATCTCTATGGCTAACGACATACTCATGCTCCCATCATCATCATCACAGGTTCCTCACCCGTTCAGTGCTTCAGGTACCACTAACTCAGTGACCAAAGAGGCCATGCATGTGGTAGTGGGCCCCCTTGTTCGGTCGTTTGGACCTACATGAAGCGTGCGAACCACAAGGACGGGCCATCACAGCACTTGCAATGGGAGGAGCTCTAAAATGGCATACAGCACGTGCGCCCCGTCTTTTTTATAGGTAGGGTCACGTGTGTAGTGACGGATGCGCTGGATGGGTGTGGTGTGGGTGTCTACCAGCCATGAGGGACTGTGTATGCTGATCTGACAACTAGACCTGGAACTAAGAATTCAGTACAATGGAAATCTGGGCCATGTAGTGTTTTCCTGGTAGCATAAGCGAAGTGGGCTGTACTAACGAATTCAGCCTCAATTAATTTACCACCACCCCCGGGGCTTTTAAATGTTGGGAAGGGGGCCACGCGGCTCCGGGACACTGCAGGAGCTGGCTCTGGGGCGTGGCAGTCTCCAGGGCCTTTGAGGGCTTTAGGCATAGGGTCACGCAGTCTGCCTCACACAATACACTAAAAAAGAAGCGAAAGTGATGAGAGATGATTTGTGACGTGTTTAGGCTTGAGAGCGTACCTATTCTGGAAGAAGTCTTTCGGGGTCTTGCGAAAGCAAGTCACCTTTATTAATTGCCTCTTGCTGCTTGTACTTGCAAGGTTATCTGCTTGATCCTAATTTTGATTGGCTTTTTTTTTTGTGACGTTACGATACACTAGCCATGTAGGTAGCCCACTTTGTGCATTTCAAAAACTAGTTGTGGTAGGGTGTTTATAACTTAAACTGTGTACACTGCTTACGAGTTTGTTGACTGTAAAGGTATTTAAAATATGCACAAAATTTCAAAATATTTTTATTGAGTCTTTTATATTCATCATATGGGTGAAATGCACATTTTTATTTCATTGGTATCACGCGTTGGACCACATTTCTTTTATTTTAACATATGCGCTCATTTCTTAAGTTTACATTATATAAGTGTTGCCCCATCATCTTTTTTTAAATGTTTGGGCTTTTTTTACTTTCACATAAAGTAGAATAGAAGTGCTACGACAAACACTCCCTCACTTAGTGGGGCTGCCAATAGTGAACAGTATCATGTAATTTAGTTGAGGATATTCAAAAATGGCGCAGCAATACTTACTTACTTAATACTGAAGCAGATCAGAGCCCAGGAGAGCCACCATCGGGACCGTTTCCACAGCAGATCGTCAGCCACAGACAATCATCCTTGTCTGCTAGAAGTATTGCTGCGCCGTTTTTTAATATCCTCAACTAATTTACATGATACTGTTCACTATTGGCAGCCCCACTAATATTATATTATTATTATTATTATATTGAAGATCATTACCTTTCGTGTCCTGGCTGTTCCTTTACCCATCTGAACTCACTAAGTGCAGCTCTCGCTCTGAAGTCGTCCCATCCATACTGGCCTAGAAACACACTGATCCACCCTAACCTCGAGCATTATGAATATACCTACCAGCATTCTATATCATGCTGATTAATTATACAGCTTCCTGCATACCTAGGAATACTGTGGCCTACATAAACACTTTCCTGACGAAGGCGTCTTCATACGCCGAAACGCACGTCGAAGAAATAGAAATTTGTTCAGCCACAACCTTTTTTATTGGATCGACTATTTTCATATATGTTTTTCTATCTGATGATTATTTTAATGCACTATATGATTTACACATTACTGTGATTCAAGATCGATTTTTATATGTATTTTGTATGAGATATTTATGTCAATAATTAGAATAAAAATATATTTTCCTGTTCCTGTTCGTTAGTTTGCAATTTTTCTATTATGCTATTGTTGATTATAATGTATGCTGTCTAAGATGATACCTACATATTGTTTTTCCATGTCCTAGAAGATTTATTGAGGGGGTCCTTGTTTTCACACATACCAACTCCGGGGCCCTCAGTACCTAAAGCAAGTACCTGAAATGCAATAGTGTAGAATGCAAAATAAAATGCTTTATTCAGCTCCAAAATGAAAGATGTCCAAAATTGAGTTCAAGCTCCAACAAGGCCAATGGCCAGTCCACTTAAAAGTCTGGTAGGGTGACGTTGGGAAGGTCGCCAACCCCAAAATTGCCTGCATACAATTGTCCTATTGGTCTGTTGACCCATGGGGGGCATCATCTGAGTCAGGACCAGGCACCGCAGGGACAGTAGTGAGAAGGGTAGGTGTTGTGGGTGCTGGGGGGAGGAATCTTCCTCAGTGGCTTGTGCAGCACCAAAGGTAGAAATCAACTCAGCGCTGCACACTGCTGCCAGTTCAGCCAGACCACACCCTGCACCCGAGGAAACTATGGGAGTGGAGGTGGAGGGCTGTGAGTCTTGCAGGCTTTGTCTCTGGCTGTGTGTCTGCAGTCTGGCCCCAGTCCCTGTGGGTGTGCCTGCAGCTCTGTGAGATTGGGTGCCAGGAGGTGTGCGCTTGGACTTCTGTGGTGGTGTGCTGTTTGGGTCTGTTGGTGTGTGTGATCGTGCTCATCTGCATGTGCTTTGGACAGGTATGGGAGAGGGGGTTGTGGATGGGTCTGAAGGAGGGGGGGACGGACTGCTGCAGGAGAGTAACTGCTGCCATCAGTGTGGACTCCATGGACATGAGAATCCGACGTTGGTCAGACATTGTAGCTGACATGCCCTCCATGAATGACAACAACTGTGTCATGATTTGAGTCTGGCCATGGAGGACAGTCAGCATTGATGTCTGACCAACCTGAATCTGTCGGAGTAGGTCCATAGACTCAGCACTGAGGGCAGCAGGGGAGACGGGGGAAGGGGCTGCGGTACCGGGGACGAAGGAGACATGGGGGGCAGCACGGACAGAAGGGACCCTAGCAACTGGGAGGGTGGAGATGGTAGATGCTGTCGCTGCGTATTCCCCCTCCTCCTGGGAGTCAGAAACAGACCCGTCCGCATGGTATGAAGTGTCGCCTTCCAACAGTTCCGCCGCCTGACTCCCCTCACCCTCTGTGCCACTAGTTCCCTCTGACTCCTCAGCTGTGGTGGCACTGCGGCTGGGTCCCTCCTGTTGGTCGGTGCTCATGTCTCCTCCTGTCTCTGTTGATGATGCTGTGGGCAAGGAGAAGAAACAAAAATGCATCAGACACTTGTACACATCTGACACATGAGCACAAAATCAGTAGGTCACACTGAAATCATGGCATGCATCATGAGTAACAGCCAGATAGCTCTGCACATATTTGATACTTGACTGCCCAGTTGGTATAAACACAATGCTACTTGGACACAATGATGCAAAGAACACACCAGGCCACAACTTGAATGAGAATTACACTGAGAAGCTTCTGTTTGTTTACAGGAGAGCAGATCAATACAATTAAGTGATGCCACCTCAAGTTCACCAAGAAATAAACAGTAGTGGTGCCCCTCAGGGCGAACTAACCCACATCACTCCGCAAGGTGACACCACACTCAGAGCCCTGTAAGTACATTTGGGTGAAAAATAATGAAATGATTTGTTGGCATCTTGGGACTCACCATACTTTACACATTCGACATGTATTGAATGTGTTAAATCACCATCTTGTGAAGAGAACACATATGTGCCTGCATGAAAGATGTCTCACGATGAAATGCACACTGAAAACATTTACGTATTCATTGAAACAGCTGGCACCCTTTAAAATGAAACACTGTTAGAAACAAATGGCATTGCAGATTTGCCATATACATGGTTCAAAGTAGGTCTTGAAGTTCTGACACTCATTAGTTTGTACAATTGACAACAAAGGAGTCTCAAAACCTCAGGACCACTGTGGGGACATGTATATGGAGATCAAGGCACAACATCACTAACACTGACCTCGCTCAAAAGCTGCCTGCTTCTTTCAAAATATTGTAAATGTCGTTTTGTGTGCACTACCTTGTGAGACAACTGTCATGCAGGCACATAAGTGTAACTCACACAATTCGTCATATTTACACATTTAAAACATTAACAACTTTAAACAAGTGTTGGGAGTGCCAAGGTACAATCATCAATGTGAAACAACTTGAAATATGTCAGTCTCACAGGGGCATCCATTACCTGACTATACAGTTGCTAGCACAAATGACCTACTGGCTATCATGTGAAGTGGCCCACATGTCCTAAATCAGGACAATGCTTAAGCTAATGGGCCTGCAATTGTGATGAACAAAATCATTGCTGCATTGTGGATGCAACCTTATCCCCAGGCAAGATTTAAACACAGTTGTGTGCATACTGAGACAAAACAGCGTTGCACCAGAACTACAAACATGTGGCAAAAATGAATGAGGCACAATCATGTCTGGAAGCAAATGACATAGGCTGTCAAGCTCCAAATGAAAGCATTGGCCACCATCACAGGGGAAGTGCATGCTGAAAACATGTGTCCAGCCAATTCTCACCCACAGGTCACACCTAGCAAGGCCAAATCAGGCAGGCCCATTAGACCTCTCATGCACAACACCCCCATCCCTCAGTCTATGTGAGTGATACAGCTCAAGAAGTGAGACCTCAGAATCTGGGTAGCAAAAACTGTGCAGCAACAATTCCTAAAGTGACCCCAGCTTACCTCGTAGGGCTGGCAATACATATTAGTCACAAACAAACAACAACAGCTTGTTGAGAATAGGCACACAGGCACTGCCCAGTGTGAGTATGCACAAGCCAAATCTTGTATCCATGTCCAGTGGGCACATGTAACAGACACAGAAAAAAAATACAAACTATGCCAGGGACCAATTCCACAGAGGCAGACCCATGATGAACACACATAGAATGGACACAGTGTTGGATGACACACATAAATAGGAGGCCAGGGTGTCTCTGGGAACTGTAGTGGGCACACTGATCCGTGGTCCTGGAATGAGCTGAATGTACCATGAGTAACCGTCATGGCACTATGCAAATCTCCCAACTGATGAACATCATGTCTGAGAACACAACATGGGTTATGCATGCTGCAAGGGTGTGCAGTTGAAACCTCACACTCCTATGTTGAGACTCATCATCAATGCAGGCAAATATGAAGCCCAAACACAGTGCACAGATCATGGCTCAGGCAAGGTCCCAACACATACCGCCCTCCCACATGATACGCTAATCAATGTGCAGTCTAATTATCTTGCACCCTAGATGAACATGTGCAAATGTGAATACACACAGACCAGAGGACACATGTCTAGGCAGGGAAAGGGATGAAAAGGAGCACTAGCTGAATTTGGGAAATTGAAAATACACTGCACATATAACCTGGCTGACCAGACACCCCAACTGTGGGAGTGTTCCCAGGCTTTTGAGCACCTCAAGAAGCAGGTGACACACAGAACACAACAAACAGCCATGTACCTACCCCAGACTTGCTGCTGTCTCTCCTGCAACTGCCTATCGTGGTCTGGAAAGACCACTGCCAGGACCCGGAGCATGTGAGGGGTGAGTTTACGGCTTCTGCCATGTCGGCGTGGAGTTGACAGCTTCAGCTGGACCGGGGCAATACGCTGGGTCCAGCACCGGATGTCCTGCCACCTCTTCTGAATGCTGTGCAGACGCCGGCAATGTACCCCCACAGACCTGACAGCCCTGACGATCTCCAACCAGATCTCCCCCTTCTCGTAGGCAGTTCCCTGTCAGGAAGACAAAGTGCAACAAAATCACTACAACAGCTCCATGTCCCAGAGACACACACTTGCACAACATTGATAATGTGAACAGGGCATAGGATGCTGACAGGACTTGCAACATTGTCCATGTGATTCAGGCCTGTGGGCAAACCCCAATGCACTTCATGGCATTGAAAGGCAACATATGGCGTAACAGATGCAACACACTCACTGATCATGGCACACACTGTAAAATACATGCAACTGCAGGGTGTGGGACAGCACGTGGCAAGCAGTCACATATCCTACTCTACTTAACAACCCTCAGCCAACCACACTGACACACCCTGGCACAGATCACTCGCCTGTCACTGACAACAGTGGATACAACCCTCACTTTGCACATGTGCAACTTGACAAAGAGGTGTCACAGGTGTCGTGTTAACTTTGCAAGTCAGGCACACAGCACTGCTTACTTGTCACATCAGATAGCTATAGCTGCTGAATACGCCATGCAGTTGTGGTGCAACACATCACATACACACTCACCCAGATGACAAGGAACATTCACACACTTCAATGTCCATGAGGTTAAACACATCATTTGTTCAATATCACCACAGGTCCCCACAAGTCGTAAACATCTGTGAGTACAGTCAGCTGTCACTCCGGGGGGAACACTGTTACACCTCAGGACATTTGGGAATAAAGGCAGCAAGGTCTTGCACGGCTGAATGTGTCATTCACTATGCATTGAATGTCACAGTAAGAACAATGCAAGTAAGGAATGAACACACATGAACTACATCATGCTCTGCATATGAGACACCACCATGTACACCCCCTGGGACTCTCTGAAAACCACATTGCACTTCTGTCCCACCTATACACAATGCCTGTAGTGACACTCACACAACAGGTGCACAGTCAAAGCTAGTGCAGTCAGCACTCACCTGCTCCCCTGGTCTCCCATACAGCTTGCTGTATTGTGGTAGGAGGTCATCCAGCAAGGTCTGGTTTTCCTCCTCAGTGAATGCTGGTGTCCTCAACATCATACGCAACATAAAAGTCTAGGGAATGCAGAGACAGCAGCAGTGTGGTCCACTCCAATGTTGTACAGGCAAGTTCTCTCTCACAGCCACATGCAGCCTTAAATCAGTGCTGCTGAGGGGCTTTCAGTCTCAGGAGTGCAGCTTGATAGGCCAGATTACTTTGCATCCTACGTTTCATCCAATCCCTTTAAACATAAGGCCCTGACACACATTTGCATGGTTTAAAATTTGAGTTTCAGCTCCACAATCATTTTGCAACATTGTATATTTTTGCCCAACTGACATTTGAAGGAAACCTGTAGCACACACTCAAATCTCAGTATCCATGACTACCAGGCTGCATTCAGGGCCTACTACTCATCCCCTAGGTGTCCCCTAAGTATTTTCTGAGATCCACAAATGTGTAAGGTACATTTCACGTCGCGTATGGCATGATTACTATAGTGAGACGATGCGCACACACGCATGTAAATTCGGGGTAAGGTTCGCTCGCGTATGGCACCATTTTAATCGTGAGACGATGCGCACACACGCACATAATGTTGGGGTACGGTTCGCT
>NW_028247196.1:0-68936 GCF_964263255.1 Lissotriton vulgaris
ATGCAATGCAATAGGTCTCGCATTAGGAAAGTTTGAGCTATTGGTCTTGTAAATGACAATTTTTTTATTTATGTGTTGGTTTTGAAAATAGCTAAATTAATAGCTTTGTCATTTACAATGCCAATAGTTATAACTTTCGCAAATGTGACACCTATAGCATTTGTAATGCGACATGTTTTGTATTTACGTGACTTAGATGTATTGATATTACAAATAACAATGGCTTTTAATTTTTTAAAATAATTAATACTTCAATAAAAGTGATTGTAACTTATAATAGCAATAGCTTAAACTTTTGTGAAGATTATGTTCAGTGTATTTTATAGTGACGAAAATCCAAGAACAGAAGTGAAATATTAACATCTTTTTGAGACATTTGTGATTAAGCTTGAAACACTGAGAGAACATATTTGAACCAGCTGTTGTTGAATGGTTGCACAGATTGATGCTGTGATGGAGCGGAGTGATGTTGTGGTGGTGACGAGTGATGCTGTGGCGTTCAGTGATGCTGTGGTAGCGCATAGTGATGTTGTGGTGCCCCTGAGTGATGCTGTGGTGGCCCTGAGTGATGCTGTGGAGGCCGTGAGGGATGCTGTGGAGGGCGTGGATGATGCTGTGGAGGCTCTGGGTGATGCTGTGGAGGCCCTGAGTGATGCTGTGGAGGCCCTAAGTGATGCTGTGGAGGCCCTGAGTGATGCTGTGGTGGCACATAATAATGCTGTAGTAGCACATAGTGATGCTGTGGTGTTCCAGAGTGATGCTTTAGTGTTCCAGAGTGATGCTGTGGTGGTGCTGAGTGATGATGTAGTGGTGCTGAGTGATGCTGTGGTGGTGCTGAGTGATGTTGTGGTGGTGCTGAGTGAACATGTGGTGGTGCTGAGTGATGCTGGGGTAGCTCTGAGTGATGACGTGGTGATGCTGAGTGGTGCGGTGGTGGTGCTGAGTGGTGCTGAGTGATGCTGGGGTGGCGGTGAGTGATGCTGTGGTGGTGCTAAATGGTGCAGTGGTGGTGCTGAGTGGTGCGGTGGTGGTGCTGAGTGATGCTGGGGTGGCGCTGAGTGATGCTGTGGTGGTGTTGAATGGTGCTGTGGTGGTGCTGAGTGGTGCTGTGGTGGTGCTGAGTGATGCTGTGGTGGTGCTGAGTGGTGCTGTGGTGGTGCTGAGTGATGCTGTGGAGGTGCTGAGTGATGCTGTGGAGGTGCTGAGTGGTGCTGTGGAGGTGCTGAGTGGTGCTGTGGTGGTGCTGAGTGATAATGTGGTGGTGCTGAGTGATAATGTGGTGGTGCTGAGTGGTGCTGTTGTGGTACTGAGTGGTGCTGTGGTGGTGCTATGGTGGTGCTGAGTGATGCTGTGGTGGTGCTGAGTGATAATGTGGTGGTGCTGAGTGATATTGTGGTGGTGCTGAGTGATGCTGGGGTAACGCTGAGTGATGAGGTGGTGATGCTGAGTGGTGCTGTGGTGGTACTGAGTGGTGCTGTGGTGGTGCTGTGGTGGTGCTGAGTGATGCTGTGGTGGTGCTGAGTGATAATGTGGTGGTGCTGAGTGATATTGTGGTGGTGCTGAGTGATGCTGGGGTAGCGCTGAGTGATGAGGTGGTGATGCTGAGTGGTGCTGTGGTGGTGCTGAGTGATGCTGTGGTGGTGCTGAGTGATAATGTGGTGGTGCTGAGTGATATTGTGGTGGTGCTGAGTGATGCAGGGGTAGCACTGAGTGATGAGGTGGTGATGCTGAGTGGTGCCGTGGTGGTGCTGAGTGGTGCTGTGGTAATGCTGAGTGGTGCTGTGGTGGTGCTTAGTGGTGCTGTGGTGGTGCTGAGTGATGCTGTGGTAGTGCTGAGTGGTACTGTGGTGGTGCTGAGTGATAATGTGGTGGTGCTGAGTGATGCAGGGGTAGCGCTGAGTGATGATGTGGTGATGCTGAGTGGTGCTGTGGTGGTGCTGAGTGGTGCTGTGGTGGTGCTGAGTGGTGCTGTGGTGGTGCTGAGTGGTGCTGTGGTGGTGCTGAGTGATAATGTGGTGGTGCTGAGTGATAATGTGGTGGTGCTGAGTGATGCAGGGGTAGCACTGAGTGATGATGTGGTGATGCTGAGTGGTGCTGCTGAGTGGGGCTGTGGTGTGCTGAGTGGTGCTGTGCTGGTGCTGAGTGATAATGTGGTGGTGCTGAGTGATGCTGGGGTATCACTGAGTGATGGTGTGGTGATGCTGAGTGGTGCTGTGGTGGTACTGAGTGATGCTAGGTGGCGCTGAGTGATGCTGTGGTGGTGCTGAGTGGTGCTGTGGTGGTGCTGAGTGATGCAGTGGTGGTGCAGAGTGGTGCTGGGGTGGTGCTGAGGGATAATGTGGTGGTGCTGAGTGATAATGTGGTGGTGCTGAGTGATGCTGGGGTAGCGCTGAGTGATAATGTGGTGGTGCTGAGTGATAATGTGGTGGTGCTGAGTGATGCTGGGGTAGCGCTGAGTGATAATGTGGTGGTGCTGAGTGATGCTGGGGTAGCGCTGAGTGATGATGTGGTGATGCTGAGTGGTGCTGTGGTGCTGAGTGGTGCTGTGGTGATGCTGAGCGGTGCTGTGGTGGTGCTGAGTGATGCTGTGGTGGTGCTGAGTGGTGCTGTGGTGGTGCTGAGTGATGATGTGGTGATGCTGAGTGGTGCTGAGTGGTGATGGGTGGTGCTGAGTGGTGCTGTGGTGGTACTGAGTGATGCTGGGTGGCGCTGAGTGATGCTGTGGTGGTGCCGAGTGGTGCTGTGGTGGTGCTGAGTGTTGCAGTGGTGGTGCAGAGTGGTGCTGTGGTGGTGCTGAGGGATAATGTGGTGGTGCTGAGTGATAATGTGGTGGTGCTGAGTGATGCTGGGGTAGCGCTGAGTGATAATGTGGTGGTGCTGAGTGATAATGTGGTGGTGCTGAGTGATGCTGGGGTAGCGCTGAGTGATGATGTGGTGATGCTGAGTGGTGCTGTGGTGCTGAGTGGTGCTGTGGTGATGCTGAGTGGTGCTGTGGTGGTGCTGAGTGATGCTGTGGTGGTGCTGAGTGGTGTTGTGGTTGTGCTGAGTGATGAGGTGGTGATGCTGAGTGGTGCTGTGGTGGTGCTGAGTGGTGCTGGGTGGTGCTGAGTGGTGCTGTGGTGGTGCTGAGTGGGGCTGTGGTGGTGCTGAGTGATGCTGGGGTGGCGCTGAGTGATAATGTGGTGGTGCTGAGTTATCCTGGGGTAGCGCTGAGTGATGATGTGGTGATGCTGAGTGCTGCTGTGGTGGTGCTGAGTGATGCTGTGGTGGTGCTGAGTAGTGCTGGTGTGGAACTGAGTGATAATGTGGTGGTGCTGAGTGATAATGTGGTGGTGCTGAGTGATGCTGGGGTAGCGCCGAGTGATAATGTGGTGGTGCTGAGTGATAATGTGGTGGTGCTGAGTGATGCTGGGGTAGCGCTGAGTGATGATGTGGTGATGCTGAGTGGTGCTGTGGTGCTGAGTGGTGCTTTGGTGATGCTGAGTGGTGATGAGTGGTGCTGTGGTGGTGCTGAGTGATGCTGTGGTGGTGCTGAGTGGTGCTGTGGTGGTTCTGAGTGATGATGTGGTGATGCTGAGTGGTGCTGTGGTGGTCCTGAGTGGTGCTGGGGTGGTGCTGAGTGGTGCTGTGGTGGTGCTGAGTGGGGCTGTGGTTGTGCTGAGTGGTGCTGGGGTGGTGCTGAGTGGTGCTGTGGTGGTGCTGAGTGATGCTGTGGTGGTGCTGAGTAGTGCTGGGGTGGAACTGAGTGATAATGTGGTGGTGCTGAGTGATAATGTGGTGGTGCTGAGTGATGCTGGGGTATTGCTGAGTGATGATATGGTGATGCTGAGTGGTGCTGTGGTGGTACTGAGTGATGCTGGGGTGGTGCTGAGTGATGCTGTGGTGGTGCTGAGTGGTGCTGTGGTGGTGCTGAGTGGTGCTGTGGTGGTGTTTAGTGATGCTGTGGTGGTGCTGAGTGGTGCTGTGGAGGTGCTGAGTGATAATGTGCGGTGCTGAGTGATGATGTGGTGATGCTGAGTGGTGCTGTGGTGGTGCTGAGTGCTGCTGGGGTGGTGCTGAGTGGTGCTGTGGTGGTGCTGAGTGGTGCTGGGGTGTTGCTGAGTGGTGCTGAGTGGTGCTGTGGTGGTGCTGAGTGATGCTGGGGTGGCGCTGAGTGAGAATGTGGTGGTGCTGAGTGATCCTGGGGTAGCGCTGAGTGATGATGCTGAGTGGTGCTGTGGTGCTGAGTGGTGCTGTGGTGATGCTGAGTGGTGCTGTGGTGGTGCTGAGTGATGCTGTGGTGGTGCTGAGTGGTGCTGTGGTGGTGCTGAGTGATGATGTGGTGATGCTGAGTGGTGCTGAGTGTTGATGGGTGGTGCTGAGTGGTGCTGTGGTGGTACTGAGTGATGATGTGGTGATGCTGAGTGGTGCTGAGTGATGCTGGGTGGCGCTGAGTGATGCTGTGGTGGTGCCGAGTGGTGCTGTGGTGGTGCCGAGTGGTGCTGTGGTGGTGCTGAGTGTTGCAGTGGTGGTGCAGAGTGGTGCTGTGGTGGTGCTGAGGGATAATGTGGTGGTGCTGAGTGATAATGTGGTGGTGCTGAGTGATGCTGGGGTAGCGCTGAGTGATAATGTGGTGGTGCTGAGTGATGCTGGGGTAGCGCTGAGTGATGATGTGGTGATGCTGAGTGGTGCTGTGGTGCTGAGTGGTGCTGTGGTGATGCTGAGTGGTGCTGTGGTGGTGCTGAGTGATGCTGTGGTGATGCTGAGTGGTGCTGTGGTGGTGCTGAGTGATGAGGTGGTGATGCTGAGTGGTGCTGTGGTGGTGCTGAGTGGTGCTGGGTGGTGCTGAGTGGTGCTGTGGTGGTGCTGAGTGGGGCTGTGGTGGTGCTGAGTGATGCTGGGGTGGCGCTGAGTGATAATGTGGTGGTGCTGAGTTATCCTGGGGTAGCGCTGAGTGATGATGTGGTGATGCTGAGTGCTGCTGTGGTGGTGCTGAGTGGTGCTGTGGTGGTGCTGAGTGATGCTGTGGTGGTGCTGAGTAGTGCTGGTGTGGAACTGAGTGATAATGTGGTGGTGCTGAGTGATAATGTGGTGGTGCTGAGTGATGCTGGGGTAGCGCTGAGTGATAATGTGTTGGTGCTGAGTGATAATGTGGTGGTGCTGAGTGATGCTGGGGTAGCGCTGAGTGATGATGTGGTGATGCTGAGTGGTGCTGTGGTGCTGAGTGGTGCTTTGGTGATGCTGAGTGGTGATGAGTGGTGCTGTGGTGGTGCTGAGTGATGCTGTGGTGGTGCTGAGTGGTGCTGTGGTGGTTCTGAGTGATGATGTGGTGATGCTGAGTGGTGCTGTGGTGGTCCTGAGTGGTGCTGGGGTGGTGCTGAGTGGTGCTGTGGTGGTGCTGAGTGGGGCTGTGGTTGTGCTGAGTGGTGCTGGGGTGGTGCTGAGTGGTGCTGTGGTGGTGCTGAGTGATGCTGTGGTGGTGCTGAGTAGTGCTGGGGTGGAACTGAGTGATAATGTGGTGGTGCTGAGTGATAATGTGGTGGTGCTGAGTGATGCTGGGGTATTGCTGAGTGATGATATGGTGATGCTGAGTGGTGCTGTGGTGGTACTGAGTGATGCTGGGGTGGTGCTGAGTGATGCTGTGGTGGTGCTGAGTGGTGCTGTGGTGGTGCTGAGTGGTGCTGTGGTGGTGTTTAGTGATGCTGTGGTGGTGCTGAGTGGTGCTGTGGAGGTGCTGAGTGATAATGTGCGGTGCTGAGTGATGATGTGGTGATGCTGAGTGGTGCTGTGGTGGTGCTGAGTGCTGCTGGGGTGGTGCTGAGTGGTGCTGTGGTGGTGCTGAGTGGTGCTGGGGTGTTGCTGAGTGGTGCTGAGTGGTGCTGTGGTGGTGCTGAGTGATGCTGGGGTGGCGCTGAGTGAGAATGTGGTGGTGCTGAGTGATCCTGGGGTAGCGCTGAGTGATGATGCTGAGTGGTGCTGTGGTGCTGAGTGGTGCTGTGGTGATGCTGAGTGGTGCTGTGGTGGTGCTGAGTGATGCTGTGGTGGTGCTGAGTGGTGCTGTGGTGGTGCTGAGTGATGATGTGGTGATGCTGAGTGGTGCTGAGTGTTGATGGGTGGTGCTGAGTGGTGCTGTGGTGGTACTGAGTGATGATGTGGTGATGCTGAGTGGTGCTGAGTGATGCTGGGTGGCGCTGAGTGATGCTGTGGTGGTGCCGAGTGGTGCTGTGGTGGTGCCGAGTGGTGCTGTGGTGGTGCTGAGTGTTGCAGTGGTGGTGCAGAGTGGTGCTGTGGTGGTGCTGAGGGATAATGTGGTGGTGCTGAGTGATAATGTGGTGGTGCTGAGTGATGCTGGGGTAGCGCTGAGTGATAATGTGGTGGTGCTGAGTGATGCTGGGGTAGCGCTGAGTGATGATGTGGTGATGCTGAGTGGTGCTGTGGTGCTGAGTGGTGCTGTGGTGATGCTGAGTGGTGCTGTGGTGGTGCTGAGTGATGCTGTGGTGATGCTGAGTGGTGCTGTGGTGGTGCTGAGTGATGAGGTGGTGATGCTGAGTGGTGCTGTGGTGGTGCTGAGTGGTGCTGGGTGGTGCTGAGTGGTGCTGTGGTGGTGCTGAGTGGGGCTGTGGTGGTGCTGAGTGATGCTGGGGTGGCGCTGAGTGATAATGTGGTGGTGCTGAGTTATCCTGGGGTAGCGCTGAGTGATGATGTGGTGATGCTGAGTGCTGCTGTGGTGGTGCTGAGTGGTGCTGTGGTGGTGCTGAGTGATGCTGTGGTGGTGCTGAGTAGTGCTGGTGTGGAACTGAGTGATAATGTGGTGGTGCTGAGTGATAATGTGGTGGTGCTGAGTGATGCTGGGGTAGCGCTGAGTGATAATGTGTTGGTGCTGAGTGATAATGTGGTGGTGCTGAGTGATGCTGGGGTAGCGCTGAGTGATGATGTGGTGATGCTGAGTGGTGCTGTGGTGCTGAGTGGTGCTTTGGTGATGCTGAGTGGTGATGAGTGGTGCTGTGGTGGTGCTGAGTGATGCTGTGGTGGTGCTGAGTGGTGCTGTGGTGGTTCTGAGTGATGATGTGGTGATGCTGTGGAGGTCCTGAGTGGTGCTGGGGTGGTGCTGAGTGGTGCTGTGGTGGTGCTGAGTGGGGCTGTGGCGGTGCTGAGTGGTGCTGGGGTGGTGCTGAGTGGTGCTGTGGTGGTGCTGAGTGATGCTGTGGTGGTGCTGAGTAGTGCTGGGGTGGAACTGAGTGATAATGTGGTGGTGCTGAGTGATGCTGTGGTGGTGCTGAGTGGTGCTGTGGTGGTGTTGAGTGGTGCTGTGGTGATGCTGTGGTGATGCTGTGGTGGTGTATGTATGTATTGTGACTTATATAGCGCACGTATCACCCGAAGGCATCAAGGCGCTTGCCTTGGGAACCCGTCCTGGCTTTTTCCCTGTGAGATAACCCCTACTGGGCATCCCCAAGGTGAAAGCCAGGCATCCCGCAGCGGGTGGGCTGCCGTAGTGGAGATTAAGCAAGCTATTGCCCAGAGTTGCAGCGTGGGGCCCCATGATTAGAGTAGGCACCGAGGCGAGAATTATCGAGTCCGTGGACATTTTTGGGCTCAGGACCCTGCCGCGTCGGGAATTGAACCCTGGTCCCGGCCAGACCTTGCATCAGGGTCCACCGCTCTAATCAGTGAGCCACACTCGTCCACTGCTGAGGGATAATGTGGTGGTGCTGAGTGGTGCTGCGGTGGTGCTGAGCGGTGTTGTGGTGGTGCTGAGTGGTGCTGTGGTGGTGCTGAGTGATGCTGGGGTGGTGCTGAGTGATGATGTGGTGATGCTGAGTGGTGCTGTGGTGGTGCTAAGTGATGCTGGGGTGGTGCTGAGTGGTGCTGTGGTGGTGCTGAGTGGTGCTGGGGTGTTGCTGAGTGGTGCTGGGGTGTTGCTGAGTGGTGCTGTGGTGGTGCTGAGTGATGCTGGGGTGGCGATGAGGGATAATGTGGTGGTGCTGAGTGATCCTGGGGTAGCGCTGAGTGATGATGTGGTGATGCTGAGTGATAATGTGGTGGTGCTGAGTGATGCTGTTGTGGTGCTGAGTGGTGCTGTGGAGGTGCTGAGTGATAATGTGGTGGTGCTGAGTGATAATGTGGTGATGCTGAGTGGTGCTGTGGTGGTGCTGAGTGATGCTGGGGTGGCACTGAGTGGGGCTGGGGTAGTGCTGAGTGGTGCTGGGGTGTTGCTCAGTGGTGCTGTGGTGGTGCTGAGTGGTGCTGTGGTGGTGCTGAGTGATGCTGGGGTGGCGATGAGGGATAATGTGGTGGTGCTGAGTGATCCTGGGGTAGCGCTGAGTGATGATGTGGTGATGCTGAGTAATAATGTGGTGGTGCTGAGTGGTGCTGTGGTGGTGCTGAGTGGTGTTGTGGTGGTGCTGAGTAGTGCTGTGGTGGTGCTGAGTGATGCTGGGGTGGTGCTGAGTGATAATGTGGTGGTGCTGAGTGATCCTGGGTTAGCGCTGAGTGATGATGTGGTGATGCTGAGTGGTGCTGTGGTGGTGCTGAGTGATGCTGTGGAGGTGTTGAGTGGTGCTGTGGTGGTGCTGAGTGGTGCTGTGGTGGTGCTGAGTGGTGATGTGGTGGTGCTGAGAGGTGCTGTGGTGGTGCTGAGTGGTGCTGTGTTGGTGCTGAGTGATGCTGTGGTGGTGCTGAATGGTGCTGTGGTGGTGCTGAGTGGTGCTGTGGAGATGCTGAGTGGTGCTGTGGTGATGCTGCGTGATGCTGTGGTGGTGCTGAGTGGTGCTGTGGTGGTACTGAGTGATGCTGTGGAGGTGCTGAGTGGTGCTGTGGTGGTGCTGAGTGATAATGTGGTGGTGCTGAGTGATAATGTGGTGGTGCTGAGTGGAGCTGTGGTGGTGCTGAGTGGTGCTGTTGTGGTGCTGAGTGGTGCTGTGGTGGTGCTGAGTGATGCTGTCGTGGTGCTGAGTGATAATGTGGTGGTGCTGAGTGATATTGTGGTGGTGCTGAGTGATGCTGTGGTCGTGCTGAGTGGTGCTGTGGTGGTGCTGAGTGGTGCTGTGGTGGTGCTGAGTGATGCTGTGGTGGTACTGTGGTGGTGCTGAGGGATAATGTGGTGGTGCTGAGTGATAATGTGGTGGTGCTGAGTGATAATGTGGTGGTGCTGAGTGATGCTGTGTAGCGCTGAGTGATGATGTGGTGATGCTGAGTGGTGCTGTGGTGGTGCTGAGTGGTGCTGTGGGGGTGCTTAGTGATGCTGTGGTGGTGCTGAGTGGTGCTGTGGAGGTGCTGAGTGATAATGTGGCGGTGCTGAGTGATGATGTGGTGATGCTGAGTGGTGCTGTGGTGGTGCTGAGTGCTGCTGGGGTGGCGCTGAGTGGTGCTGTGGTGGTGCTGAGTGGTGCTGGGGTGTTTGCTGAGTGGTGCTGAGTGGTGCTGTGGTGGTGCTGAATGATGCTGGGGTGGCGCTGAGTGATAATGTGGTGGTGCTGAGTGATCCTGGGGTAGCGCTGAGTGATGATGTGGTGATGCTGAGTGGTGCATTGGTGGTGCTGAGTGATGCTGTGGTGGTGCTGAGTGGTGCTGGGGTGGTGCTGAGTGGTGCTATGGTGGTGCTGAGTGGTGCTGTGGTGGTGCTGAGTTATGCTGTGGTGGTGCTGCGTGGTGCTGTGGTGGTGCTGAGTGATGCTTTGGTGGTGCTGAGTGATAATGTGGTGGTGCTGAGTGATGCTGTGTAGCGCTGAGTGATGATGTGGTGATGCTGAGTGGTGCTGTGGTTGTGCTGAGTGGTGCTGTGGAGGTGCTGAGTGGTGCTGTGGAGGTGCTGAGTGATAATGTGGCGGTGCTGAGTGATGATGTGGTGATGCTGAGTGGTGCCGTGGTGGTGCTGAGTGCTGCTGGGGTGGCGCTGAGTGGTTCTGTGGTGGTGCTGAGTGGTGCTGTGGTGGTGCTGAGTGATGCTGTGGAGGTGTTGAGTGGTGCTGGGGTGGTGCTGAGTGATCCTGGGGTAGCGCTGAGTGATGATGTGGTGATGCTGAGTGGTGCTGTGGTGGCGCTGAGTGATGCTGTGGAGGTGTTGAGTGGTGCTGGGGTGGTGCTGAGTGGTGCTGTGGTGGTGCTGAGTGGTGATGTGGTGGTGCTGAGAGGTGCTGTGGTGGTGCTGAGTGGTGCTGTGTTGGTGCTGAGTGATGCTGTGGTGGTGCTGAATGGTGCTGTGGTGGTGCTGAGTGGTGCTGTGGAGATGCTGAGTGGTGCTGTGGTGATGCTGCGTGATGCTGTGGTGGTGCTGAGTGGTGCTGTGGTGGTACTGAGTGATGCTGTGGAGGTGCTGAGTGGTGCTGTGGTGGTGCTGAGTGATAATGTGGTGGTGCTGAGTGATAATGTGGTGGTGCTGAGTGGAGCTGTGGTGGTGCTGAGTGGTGCTGTTGTGGTGCTGAGTGGTGCTGTGGTGGTGCTGAGTGATGCTGTCGTGGTGCTGAGTGATAATGTGGTGGTGCTGAGTGATATTGTGGTGGTGCTGAGTGATGCTGTGGTGATGATGAGTGGTGCTGTGGTCGTGCTGAGTGGTGCTGTGGTGGTGCTGAGTGGTGCTGTGGTGGTGCTGAGTGATGCTGTGGTGGTACTGTGGTGGTGCTGAGGGATAATGTGGTGGTGCTGAGTGATAATGTGGTGGTGCTGAGTGATAATGTGGTGGTGCTGAGTGATGCTGTGTAGCGCTGAGTGATGATGTGGTGATGCTAAGTGGTGCTGTGGTGGTGCTGAGTGGTGCTGTGGGGGTGCTTAGTGATGCTGTGGTGGTGCTGAGTGGTGCTGTGGAGGTGCTGAGTGATAATGTGGTGGTGCTGAGTGATGATGTGGTGATGCTGAGTGGTGCTGTGGTGGTGCTGAGTGCTGCTGGGGTGGTGCTGAGTGGTGCTGTGGTGGTGCTGAGTGGTGCTGGGGTGTTGCTGAGTGGTGCTGAGTGGTGCTGTGGTGGTGCTGAGTGATGCTGGGGTGGCGCTGAGTGATAATGTGGTGGTGCTGAGTGATCCTGGGGTAGCGCTGAGTGATGATGTGGTGATGCTGAGTGGTGCATTGGTGGTGCTGAGTGATGCTGTGGTGGTGCTGAGTGGTGCTGGGGTGGTGCTGAGTGGTGCTATGGTGGTGCTGAGTGGTGCTGTGGTGGTGCTGAGTTATGCTGTGGTGGTGCTGCGTGGTGCTGTGGTGGTGCTGAGTGATGCTTTGGTGGTGCTGAGTGATAATGTGGTGGTGCTGAGTGATGCTGTGTAGCGCTGAGTGATGATGTGGTGATGCTGAGTGGTGCTGTGGTTGTGCTGAGTGGTGCTGTGGAGGTGCTGAGTGGTGCTGTGGAGGTGCTGAGGGATAATGTGGCGGTGCTGAGTGATGATGTGGTGATGCTGAGTGGTGCCGTGGTGGTGCTGAGTGCTGCTGGGGTGGCGCTGAGTGGTTCTGTGGTGGTGCTGAGTGGTGCTGGGGTGTTGCTGAGTGGTGCTGTGGTGGTGCTGAGTGATGCTGGGGTGGCGATGAGGGATAATGTGGTGGTGCTGAGTGATCCTGGGGTAGCGCTGAGTGATGATGTGGTGATGCTGAGTGATAATGTGGTGGTGCTGAGTGGTGCTGTGGTGGTGCTGAGTGGTGTTGTGGTGGTGCTGAGTGGTGCTGTGGTGGTGCTGAGTGATGCTGGGGTGGTGCTGAGTGATAATGTGGTGGTGCTGAGTGATCCTGGGGTAGCGCTGAGTGATGATGTGGTGATGCTGAGTGGTGCTGTGGTGGTGCTGAGTGATGCTGTGGTGGTGTTGAGTGGTGCTGGGGTGGTGCTAAGCGGTGCTGTGGTGGTGCTGAGTGGTGCTGTGGTGGTGCTGAGAGGTGCTGTGGTGGTGCTGAGTGGTGCAGTGGTGGTGCTGAGTGATGCTGGGGTGGCGCTGAGTGATGCTGTGGTGGTGCTGAGTGGTGCTGTGGTGGTGCTGAGTGGTGCTGTGGTGATGCTGAGTGGTGCTGTGGTGGTGTATGTATGTATTGTGACTTATATAGCGCACGTATCACCCGAAGGCATCAAGGCGCTTGCCTTGGGAACCCTTCCTGGCTTTTTCCCTGTGAGATAACCCCTACTGGGCATCCCCAAGGTGAAAGCCAGGCATCCCGCAGCGGGTGGGCTGCCGTAGTGGAGATAAAGCAAGCTATTGCCCAGAGTTGCAGCGTGGGGCCCCATGATTAGAGTAGGTACCGAGTGATGATGTGGTGATGCTGAGTGGTGCTGTGGTGGTGCTGAGTGATGCTGTGCTGGTGCTGAGTGGTGCTGGGGTGGTGCTGAGTGGTGCTGTGGTGGTGCATAGTGGTGCTGTGGTGGTGCTGAGTGGTGCTGTGGTGGTACTGAGTGGTGCTGTGGTGGTGCTGAGTGATGCTGGGGTGGCGCTGAGTGATGCTGTGGTGGTGCTGAATAGTGCTGTGGTGGTGCTTAGTGGTGCTGTGGTGGTGCTGAGTGATGCTGTGGTGGTGCTGAGTGGTGCTGTGGTGGTGCTGAGTGATGCTGTGGAGGTGCTGAGAGGTGCTGTGGTAGTGCTGAGTGATAATGTGGTGGTGCTGAGTGGTGCTGTGGTGGTGCTGAGGGGTGATGTTCTGGTGCTGAGTGGTGCTGTGGTGGTGCTGAGTGGTGCTGTGGTGGTGTTGAGTTGTGCTGGGGTGTTGCTGAGTGGTGCTGTGGTGGTGTTGAGTGGTGCTGTGGTGGTGCTGAGTGATGCTGGGGTAGCGCTGAGTGATGATGCTGAGTGGTGCTGTGGTGCTGAGTGGTGCTGTGGTGATGCTGAGTGGTGCTGTGGTGGTGCTGAGTGATGCTGTGGTGGTGCTGAGTGGTGCTGTGGTGGTGCTGAGTGATGATGTGGTGATGCTGAGTGGTGCTGAGTGGTGATGGGTGGTGCTGAGTGGTGCTGTGGTGGTACTGAGTGATGCTGGGTGGCGCTGAGTGATGCTGTGGTGGTGCCGAGTGGTGCTGTGGTGGTGCTGAGTGTTGCAGTGGTGGTGCAGAGTGGTGCTGTGGTGGTGCTGAGGGATAATGTGGTGGTGCTGAGTGATAATGTGGTGGTGCTGAGTGATCCTGGGGTAGCGCTGAGTGATGATGCTGAGTGGTGCTGTGGTGCTGAGTGGTGCTGTGGTGATGCTGAGTGGTGCTGTGGTGGTGCTGAGTGATGCTGTGGTGGTGCTGAGTGGTGCTGTGGTGGTGCTGAGTGATGATGTGGTGATGCTGAGTGGTGCTGAGTGGTGATGGGTGGTGCTGAGTGGTGCTGTGGTGGTACTGAGTGATGCTGGGTGGCGCTGAGTGATGCTGTGGTGGTGCCGAGTGGTGCTGTGGTGGTGCTGAGTGATGCAGTGGTGGTGCAGAGTGGTGCTGTGGTGGTGCTGAGGGATAATGTGGTGGTGCTGAGTGATAATGTGGTGGTGCTGAGTGATGCTGGGGTAGCGCTGAGTGATAATGTGGTGGTGCTGAGTGATAATGTGGTGGTGCTGAGTGATGCTGGGGTAGCGCTGAGTGATGATGTGGTGATGCTGAGTGGTGCTGTGGTGCTGAGTGGTGCTGTGGTGATGCTGAGTGGTGCTGTGGTGGTGCTGAGTGATGCTGTGGTGGTGCTGAGTGGTGCTGTGGTGGTGCTGAGTGATGAGGTGGTGATGCTGAGTGGTGCTGTGGTGGTGCTGAGTGGTGCTGGGTGGTGCTGAGTGGTGCTGTGGTGGTGCTGAGTGGGGCTGTGGTGGTGCTGAGTGATGCTGGGGTGGCGCTGAGTGATAATGTGGTGGTGCTGAGTTATCCTGGGGTAGCGCTGAGTGATGATGTGGTGATGCTGAGTGCTGCTGTGGTGGTGCTGAGTGGTGCTGTGGTGGTGCTGAGTGATGCTGTGGTGGTGCTGAGTAGTGCTGGTGTGGAACTGAGTGATAATGTGGTGGTGCTGAGTGATAATGTGGTGGTGCTGAGTGATGCTGGGGTAGCGCTGAGTGATAATGTGGTGGTGCTGAGTGATAATGTGGTGATGCTGAGTGATGCTGGGGTAGCGCTGAGTGATGATGTGGTGATGCTGAGTGGTGCTGTGGTGCTGAGTGGTGCTTTGGTGATGCTGAGTGGTGATGAGTGGTGCTGTGGTGGTGCTGAGTGATGCTGTGGTGGTGCTGAGTGGTGCTGTGGTGGTTCTGAGTGATGATGTGGTGATGCTGTGGAGGTCCTGAGTGGTGCTGGGGTGGTGCTGAGTGGTGCTGTGGTGGTGCTGAGTGGGGCTGTGGTGGTGCTGAGTGGTGCTGGGGTGTTGCTGAGTGGTGCTGAGTGATGCTGTGGTGGTGCTGAGTAGTGCTGGGGTGGAACTGAGTGATAATGTGGTGGTGCTGAGTGATACTGTGGTGGTGCTGAGTGATGCTGGGGTATTGCTGAGTGATGATATGGTGATGCTGAGTGGTGCTGTGGTGGTACTGAGTGATGCTGGGGTGGTGCTGAGTGATGCTGTGGTGGTGCTGAGTGGTGCTGTGGTGGTGCTGAGTGGTGCTGTGGTGATGCTGTGGTGATGCTGTGGTGGTGTATGTATGTATTGTGACTTATATAGCGCACGTATCACCCGAAGGCATCAAGGTGCTTGCCTTGGGAACCCGTCCTGGCTTTTTCCCTGTGAGATAACCCCTACTGGGCATCCCCAAGGTGAAAGCCAGGCATCCCGCAGCGGGTGGGCTGCCGTAGTTGAGATAAAGCAAGCTATTGCCCAGAGTTGCAGCGTGGGGCCCCATGATTAGAGTAGGTACCGAGGCGAGAATTATCGAGACCGTGGACATTTTTGGGCTCAGGACCCTGCCGCGTCGGGAATTGAACCCTGGTCCCTGCCAGACCTTGCATCAGGGTCCGCCGCTCTAATCAGTGAGCCACACTCCTCCACTGCTGAGGGATAATGTGGTGGTGCTGAGTGGTGCTGCGGTGGTGCTGAGCGGTGTTGTGGTTGTGCTGAGTGATGATGTGGTGATGCTGAGTGGTGCTGTGGTGGTGCTAAGTGATGCTGGGGTGGTGCTGAGTGGTGCTGTGGTGGTGCTGAGTGGTGCTGGGGTGTTGCTGAGTGGTGCTGGGGTGTTGCTGAGTGGTGCTGTCGTGGTGCTGAGTGATGCTGGGGTGGCGATGAGGGATAATGTGGTGGTGCTGAGTGATCCTGGGGTAGCGCTGAGTGATGATGTGGTGATGCTGAGTGATAATGTGGTGGTGCTGAGTGATGCTGTTGTGATGCTGAGTGGTGCTGTGGTGGTGCTGAGTGATGCTGGGGTGGCACTGAGTGGTGCTGTGGTAGTGCTGAGTGGTGCTGGGGTGTTGCTCAGTGGTGCTGTGGTGGTGCTGAGTGGTGCTGTGGTGGTGCTGAGTGATGCAGGGGTGGCGATGAGGGATAATGTGGTGGTGCTGAGTGATCCTGGGGTAGCGCTGAGTGATGATGTGGTGATGCTGAGTGATAATGTGGTGGTGCTGAGTGGTGCTGTGGTGGTGCTGAGTGGTGTTGTGGTGGTGCTGAGTAGTGCTGTGGTGGTGCTGAGTGATGCTGGGGTGGTGCTGAGTGATAATGTGGTGGTGCTGAGTGATCCTGGGGTAGCGCTGAGTGATGATGTGGTGATGCTGAGTGGTGCTGTGGTGGTGCTGAGTGATGCTGTGGAGGTGTTGAGTGGTGCTGGGGTGGTGCTGAGCGGTGCTGTGGTGGTGCTGAGTGGTGATGTGGTGGTGCTGAGAGGTGCTGTGGTGGTGCTGAGTGGTGCTGTGTTGGTGCTGAGTGATGCTGTGGTGGTGCTGAATGGTGCTGTGGTGGTGCTGAGTGGTGCTGTGGTGATGCTGAGTGGTGCTGTGGTGATGCGTGATGCTGTGGTGGTGCTGAGTGGTGCTGTGGTGGTACTGAGTGATGCTGTGGAGGTGCTGAGTGGTGCTGTGGTGGTGCTGAGTGATAATGTGGTGGTGCTGAGTGATAATGTGGTGGTGCTGAGTGGAGCTGTGGTGGTGCTGAGTGGTGCTGTTGTGGTGCTGAGTGGTGCTGTGGTGGTGCTGAGTGATGCTGTCGTGGTGCTGAGTGATAATGTGGTGGTGCTGAGTGATATTGTGGTGGTGCTGAGTGATGCTGTGGTGGTGATGAGTGGTGCTGTGGTCGTGCTGAGTGGTGCTGTGGTGGTGCTGAGTGGTGCTGTGGTGGTGCTGAGTGATGCTGTGGTGGTACTGTGGTGGTGCTGAGGGATAATGTGGTGGTGCTGAGTGATAATGTGGTGGTGCTGAGTGATAATGTGGATGTGCTGAGTGATGCTGTGTAGCGCTGAGTGATGATGTGGTGATGCTGAGTGGTGCTGTGGTGGTGCTGAGTGGTGCTGTGGTGGTGCTTAGTGATGCTGTGGTGGTGCTGAGTGGTGCTGTGGAGGTGCTGAGTGATAATGTGGCGGTGCTGAGTGATGATGTGGTGATGCTGAGTGGTGCTGTGGTGGTGCTGAGTGCTGCTGGGGTGGCGCTGAGTGGTGCTGTAGTGGTGCTGAGTGGTGCTGGGGTGTTGCTGAGTGGTGCTGAGTGGTGCTGTGGTGGTGCTGAGTGATGCTGGGGTGGCGCTGAGTGATAATGTGGTGGTGCTGAGTGATCCTGGGGTAGCGCTGAGTGATGATGTGGTGATGCTGAGTGGTGCATTGGTGGTGCTGAGTGATGCTGTGGTGGTGCTGAGTGGTGCTGGGGTGGTGCTGAGTGGTGCTATGGTGGTGCTGAGTGGTGCTGTGGTGGTGCTGAGTTATGCTGTGGTGGTGCTGCGTGGTGCCCTGGTGGTGCTGAGTGATGCTTTGGTGGTGCTGAGTGATAATGTGGTGGTGCTGAGTGATGCTGTGTAGCGCTGAGTGATGATGTGGTGATGCTGAGTGGTGCTGTGGTGGTGCTGAGTGGTGCTGTGGAGGTGCTGAGTGGTGCTGTGGAGGTGCTGAGTGATAATGTGGCGGTGCTGAGTGATGATGTGGTGATGCTGAGTGGTGCTGTGGTAGTGCTGAGTGATGCTGGGGTGGCGATGAGGGATAATGTGGTGGTGCTGAGTGATCCTGGGGTAGCGCTGAGTGATGATGTGGTGATGCTGAGTGATAATGTGGTGGTGCTGAGTGGTGCTGTGGTGGTGCTGAGTGGTGTTGTGGTGGTGCTGAGTGGTGCTGTGGTGGTGCTGAGTGATGCTGGGGTGGTGCTGAGTGATAATGTGGTGGTGCTGAGTGATCCTGGGGTAGCGCTGAGTGATGATGTGGTGATGCTGAGTGGTGCTGTGGTGGTGCTGAGTGATGCTGTGGTGGTGTTGAGTGGTGCTGGGGTGGTGCTGAGCGGTGCTGTGGTGGTGCTGAGTGGTGCTGTGGTGGTGCTGAGAGGTGCTGTGGTGGTGCTGAGTGGTGCTGTGGTGGTGCTGAGTGATGCTGGGGTGGCGCTGAGTGATGCTGTGGTGGTGCTGAATGGTGCTGTGGTGGTGCTGAGTGGTGCTGTGGTGATGCTGAGTGGTGCTGTGGTGGTGCTGCGTGATGCTGTGGTGGTGCTGAGTGGTGCTGTGGTGGTGCTGCGTGATGCTGTGGTGGTGCTGAGTGATGCTGTGGAGGTGCTGAGTGGTGCTGTGGTGGTGCTGAGTGATAATGTGGTGGTGCTGAGTGGAGCTGTGGTGGTGCTGAGTGGTGCTGTTGTGGTGCTGAGTGGTGCTGTGGTGGTGCTGAGTGATGCTGTCATGGTGCTGAGTGGTGCTGAGTGATAATGTGGTGGTGCTGAGTGATATTGTGGTGGTGCTGAGTGATGCTGTGGTGGTGATGAGTGGTGCTGTGGTGGTGCTGAGTGGTGCTGTGGTGGTGCTGAGTGGTGCTGTGGTGGTGCTGAGTGATGCTATGGTGGTACTGTGGTGGTGCTGAGGGATAATGTGGTGGTGCTGAGTGATAATGTGGTGGTGCTGAGTGATAATGTGGTGGTGCTGAGTGATGCTGTGTAGCGCTGAGTGATGATGTGGTGATGCTGAGTGTTGCTGTGGTGGTACTGAGTGGTGCTGTGGTGGTGCTGAGTGGTGCTGTGGTGGTGTTGAGTGATGCTGTGGTGGTGCTGAGTGGTGCTGTGGAGGTGCTGAGTGATAATGTGCGGTGCTGAGTGATGCTGTGGTGGTGTTGAGTGGTGCTGGGGTGGTGCTGAGCGGTGCTGTGGTGGTGCTGAGTGGTGCTGTGGTGGTGCTGAGAGGTGATGTGGTGGTGCTGAGTGGTGCTGTGGTGGTGCTGAGTGATGCTGGGGTGGCGCTGAGTGATGCTGTGGTGGTGCTGAATGGTGCTGTGGTGGTGCTGAGTGGTGCTGTGGTGATGCTGAGTGGTGCTGTGGTGGTGCTGCGTGATGCTGTGGTGGTGCTGAGTGGTGCTGTGTTGGTGCTGCGTGATGCTGTGGTGGTGCTGAGTGATGCTGTGGAGGTGCTGAGTGGTGCTGTGGTGGTGCTGAGTGATAATGTGGTGGTGCTGAGTGGAGCTGTGGTGGTGCTGAGTGGTGCTGTTGTGGTGCTGAGTGGTGCTGTGGTGGTGCTGAGTGATGCTGTCGTGGTGCTGAGTGGTGCTGAGTGATAATGTGGTGGTGCTGAGTGATATTGTGGTGGTGCTGAGTGATGCTGTGGTGGTGATGAGTGGTGCTGTGGTGGTGCTGAGTGGTGCTGTGGTGGGGCTGAGTGGTGCTGTGGTGGTGCTGAGTGATGCTATGGTGGTACTGTGGTGGTGCTGAGGGATAATGTGGTGGTGCTGAGTGATAATGTGGTGGTGCTGAGTGATAATGTGGTGGTGCTGAGTGATGCTGTGTAGCGCTGAGTGATGATGTGGTGATGCTGAGTGGTGCTGTGGTGGTACTGAGTGGTGCTGTGGTGGTGCTGAGTGGTGCTGTGGTGGTGTTTAGTGATGCTGTGGTGGTGCTGAGTGGTGCTGTGGAGGTGCTGAGTGATAATGTGCGGTGCTGAGTGATGATGTGGTGATGCTGAGTGGTGCTGTGGTGGTGCTGAGTGCTGCTGGGGTGGCGCTGAGTGGTGCTGTGGTGGTGCTGAGTGGTGCTGGGGTGTTGCTGAGTGGTGCTGAGTGGTGCTGTGGTGGTGCTGAGTGATGCTGGGGTGGCGCTGAGTGATAATGTGGTGGTGCTGAGTGATCCTGGGGTAGCGCTGAGTGATGATGTGGTGATGCTGAGTGGTGCTTTGGTGGTGCTGAGTGATGCTGTGGTGGTGCTGAGTGGTGCTGGGGTGGTGCTGAGTGGTGCTGTGGTGGTGCTGAGTGGTGCTGTGGTGGTGCTGAGTTATGCTGTGGTGGTGCTGCATGGTGCTGTGGTGGTGATGAGTGATGCTTTGGCGGTGCTGAGTGATAATGTGGTGGTGCTGAGTGATGCTGTGTAGCGCTGAGTGATGATGTGGTGTTGCTGAGTGGTGCTGTGGAGGTGCTGAGTGATAATGTGCGGTGCTGAGTGATGCTGTGGTGGTGTTGAGTGGTGCTGGGGTGGTGCTGAGCGGTGCTGTGGTGGTGCTGAGTGGTGCTGTGGTGGTGCTGAGAGGTGATGTGGTGGTGCTGAGTGGTGCTGTGGTGGTGCTGAGTGATGCTGGGGTGGCGCTGAGTGATGCTGTGGTGGTGCTGAATGGTGCTGTGGTGGTGCTGAGTGGTGCTGTGGTGATGCTGAGTGGTGCTGTGGTGGTGCTGCGTGATGCTGTGGTGGTGCTGAGTGGTGCTGTGTTGGTGCTGCGTGATGCTGTGGTGGTGCTGAGTGATGCTGTGGAGGTGCTGAGTGGTGCTGTGGTGGTGCTGAGTGATAATGTGGTGGTGCTGAGTGGAGCTGTGGTGGTGCTGAGTGGTGCTGTTGTGGTGCTGAGTGGTGCTGTGGTGGTGCTGAGTGATGCTGTCGTGGTGCTGAGTGGTGCTGAGTGATAATGTGGTGGTGCTGAGTGATATTGTGGTGGTGCTGAGTGATGCTGTGGTGGTGATGAGTGGTGCTGTGGTGGTGCTGAGTGGTGCTGTGGTGGGGCTGAGTGGTGCTGTGGTGGTGCTGAGTGATGCTATGGTGGTACTGTGGTGGTGCTGAGGGATAATGTGGTGGTGCTGAGTGATAATGTGGTGGTGCTGAGTGATAATGTGGTGGTGCTGAGTGATGCTGTGTAGCGCTGAGTGATGATGTGGTGATGCTGAGTGGTGCTGTGGTGGTACTGAGTGGTGCTGTGGTGGTGCTGAGTGGTGCTGTGGTGGTGTTTAGTGATGCTGTGGTGGTGCTGAGTGGTGCTGTGGAGGTGCTGAGTGATAATGTGCGGTGCTGAGTGATGATGTGGTGATGCTGAGTGGTGCTGTGGTGGTGCTGAGTGCTGCTGGGGTGGCGCTGAGTGGTGCTGTGGTGGTGCTGAGTGGTGCTGGGGTGTTGCTGAGTGGTGCTGAGTGGTGCTGTGGTGGTGCTGAGTGATGCTGGGGTGGCGCTGAGTGATAATGTGGTGGTGCTGAGTGATCCTGGGGTAGCGCTGAGTGATGATGTGGTGATGCTGAGTGGTGCTTTGGTGGTGCTGAGTGATGCTGTGGTGGTGCTGAGTGGTGCTGGGGTGGTGCTGAGTGGTGCTGTGGTGGTGCTGAGTGGTGCTGTGGTGGTGCTGAGTTATGCTGTGGTGGTGCTGCATGGTGCTGTGGTGGTGATGAGTGATGCTTTGGCGGTGCTGAGTGATAATGTGGTGGTGCTGAGTGATGCTGTGTAGCGCTGAGTGATGATGTGGTGTTGCTGAGTGGTGCTGTGGTGGTGCTGAGTGGTGCTGTGGTGGTGCTGAGTGGTGCTGTTGTGGTGCTTAGTGATGCTGTGGTGGTGCTGAGTGGTGCTGTGGAGGTGCTGAGTGATAATGTGGCTGTGCTGAGTGATGATGTGGTGATGCTGAGTGCTGCTGTGGTGGTGCTGAGTGGTGCTGGGGTGTTGCTGAGTGGTGCTGTTGTGGTGCTGAGTGGTGCTGTGGTGGTGCTGAGTGATGCTGGGGTGGCGCTGAGTGATAATGTGGTGGTGCTGAGTGATCCTGGGGTAGCGCTGAGTGATGATGTGGTGATGCTGAGTGGTGCTTTGGTGGTGCTGAGTGATGCTGTGGTGGTGCTGAGTGGTGCTGGGGTGGTGGTGAGTGGTGCCGTGGTGGTGCTGAGTGGTGCTGTGGTGCTGCTGAGTTATGCTGTGGTGGTGCTGCGTGGTGCTGTGGTGGTGCTGAGTGATGCTTTGGTGGTGCTGAGTGATAATGTGGTGGAGCTGAGTGGTGCTGTGGTGGTGCTGAGTGGTGTTGTGGTGGTGCTGAGTGATCCTGGGGTAGCACTGAGTGATGATGTGGTGATGCTGAGTGGTGCTGTGGTGGTGCTGAGTGATGCTGTGCTGGTGCTGAGTGGTGCTGGGGTGGTGCTGAGTGGTGCTGTGGTGGTGCTGAGTGGTGCTGTGGTGGTGCTGAGTGGTGCTGTGGTGGTACTGAGTGGTGCTGTGGTGGTGCTGAGTGATGCTGGGGTGGCGCTGAGTGATGCTGTGGTGGTGCTGAATAGTGCTGTGGTGGTGCTTAGTGGTGCTGTGGTGGTGCTGAGTGATGCTGTGGTGGTGCTGAGTGGTGCTGTGGTGGTGCTGAGTGATGCTGTGGAGGTGCTGAGAGGTGCTGTGGTGGTGCTGAGTGATAATGTGGTGGTGCTGAGTGGTGCTGTGGTGGTGCTGAGGGGTGGTGTTCTGGTGCTGAGTGGTGCTGTGGTGGTGTTGAGTGGTGCTGGGGTGTTGCTGAGTGGTGCTGTGGTGGTGTTGAGTGGTGCTGTGGTGGTGCTGAGTGATGCTGGGGTTGCGCTGAGTGATAATGGGGTGGCGCTGAGTGATAATGTGGTGGTGCTGAGTGATCCTGGGGTAGCGCTGAGTGATGATGTGGTGATGCTGAGTGGTGCTTTGGTGGTGCTGAGTGATGCTGTGGTGGTACTGAGTGATGCTGTGGAGGTGCTGAGTGGTGCTGTGGTGGTGCTGAGTGATGCTGGGGTGGCGCTGAGTGATAATGTGGTGGTGATGAGTGATCCTGGGGTAGCGCTGAGTGATGATGTGGTGATGCTGAGTGGTGCTTTGGTGGTGCTGAGTGATGCTGTGGTGGTGCTGAGTGGTGCTGGGGTGGTGCTGAGTGGTGCTGTGGTGGTGCTGAGTGGTGCTGTGGTGGTGCTGAGTTATGCTGTGGTGGTGCTGCGTGGTGCTGTGGTGGTGCTGAGTGATGCTTTGGCGGTGCTGAGTGATAATGTGGTGGTGCTGAGTGATGCTGTGTAGCGCTGAGAGATGATGTGGTGTTGCTGAGTGGTGCTGTGGTGGTGCTGAGTGGTGCTGTGGTGGTGCTGAGTGGTGCTGTTGTGGTGCTTAGTGATGCTGTGGTGGTGCTGAGTGGTGCTGTGGAGGTGCTGAGTGATAATGTGGCTGTGCTGAGTGATGATGTGGTGATGCTGAGTGCTGCTGGGGTGGCGCTGAGTGGTGCTGTGGTGGTGCTGAGTGGTGCTGGGGTGTTGCTGAGTGGTGCTGTTGTGGTGCTGAGGGGTGCTGTGGTGGTGCTGAGTGATGCTGGGGTGGCGCTGAGTGATAATGTGGTGGTGCTGAGTGATCCTGGGGTAGCGCTGAGTGATGATGTGGTGATGCTGAGTGGTGCTTTGGTGGTGCTGAGTGATGCTGTGGTGGTGCTGAGTGGTGCTGGGGTGGTGGTGAGTGGTGCCGTGGTGCTGCTGAGTGGTGCTGTGGTGCTGCTGAGTTATGCTGTGGTGGTGCTGCGTGGTGCTGTGGTGGTGCTGAGTGATGCTTTGGTGGTGCTGAGTGATAATGTGGTGGAGCTGAGTGGTGCTGTGGTGGTGCTGAGTGGTGTTGTGGTGGTGCTGAGTGATCCTGGGGTAGCACTGAGTGATGATGTGGTGATGCTGAGTGGTGCTGTGGTGGTGCTGAGTGATGCTGTGCTGGTGCTGAGTGGTGCTGGGGTGGTGCTGAGTGGTGCTGTGGTGGTGCTGAGTGGTGCTGTGGTGGTGCTGAGTGGTGCTGTGGTGGTACTGAGTGGTGCTGTGGTGGTGCTGAGTGATGCTGGGGTGGCGCTGAGTGATGCTGTGGTGGTGCTGAATAGTGCTGTGGTGGTGCTTAGTGGTGCTGTGGTGGTGCTGAGTGATGCTGTGGTGGTGCTGAGTGGTGCTGTGGTGGTGCTGAGTGATGCTGTGGAGGTGCTGAGAGGTGCTGTGGTGGTGCTGAGTGATAATGTGGTGGTGCTGAGTGGTGCTGTGGTGGTGCTGAGGGGTGATGTTCTGGTGCTGAGTGGTGCTGTGGTGGTGGTGAGTGGTGCTGTGGTGGTGTTGAGTGGTGCTGGGGTGTTGCTGAGTGGTGCTGTGGTGGTGTTGAGTGGTGCTGTGGTGGTGCTGAGTGATGCTGGGGTGGCGCTGAGTGATAATGGGGTGGCGCTGAGTGATAATGTGGTGGTGCTGAGTGATCCTGGGGTAGCGCTGAGTGATGATGTGGTGATGCTGAGTGGTGCTTTGGTGGTGCTGAGTGATGCTGTGGTGGTGCTGAGTGGTGCTGTGGTGGTGCTGAGTGGTGCTGTGGTGGTGCTGAGTTATGCTGTGGTGGTGCTGCGTGGTACTGTGGTGGTGCTGAGTGATGCTTTGGCGGTGCTGAATGATAATGTGGTGGTGCTGAGTGATAATGTGGTGGTGCTGAGTGGTGCTGTGGTGGTGCTGAGTGGTGTTGTGGTGGTGCTGAGTGATCCTGGGGTAGCACTGAGTGATGATGTGGTGATGCTGAGTGGTGCTGTGGTGGTGCTGAGTGATGCTGTGCTGGTGCTGAGTGGTGCTGGGGTGGTGCTGAGTGGTGCTGTGGTGGTGCTGAGTGGTGCTGTGGTGGTGCTGAGTGGTGCTGTGGTGGTACTGAGTGGTGCTGTGGTGGTGCTGAGTGATGCTAGGGTGGCGCTGAGTGATACTGTGGTGGTGCTGAATAGTGCTGTGGCGGTGCTTAGTGGTGCTGTGGTGGTGCTGAGTGATGCTGTGGTGTTGCTGAGTGTTGCTGTGGTGTTGCTGAGTGATGCTGTGGAGGTGCTGAGTGGTGCTTTGGTGGTGCTGAGTGATAATGTGGTGGTGCTGAGTGGTGCTGTGGTGGTGCTGAGGGGTGATGTTCTGGTGCTGAGTGGTGCTGTGGTGGTGCTGAGTGATGCTGTGGTGGTGCTGAGTGGTGCTGAGTGATAATGTGGTGGTGCTGAGTGATATTGTGGTGGTGCTGAGTGATGCTGGGGTAGCGCTGAGTGATGATGTGTTGATGCTGAGTGGTGTTGTGGTGGTGCTGTGGTGATGCTGACTGGTGCTGTGGTGGTGCTGAGTGGTGCTATGGTGGTGCTGAGTGATGCTGTGGTGGTGCTGAGTGGTACTGTGGTGGTGCTGAGTGATAATGTGGTGGTGCTGAATGATAATGTGGTGGTGCTGAGTGATGCTGGGGTAGCGCTGAGTGATGATGTGGTGATGCTGAATGGTGCTGTGGTGGTGCTGAGTGGTGCTGTTGTGGGGCTGAGTGGTGCTTTGGTGGTGCTGAGTGGTGCTGTGGTGGTGTTGAGTGGTGCTGTGTGGTGCTGAGTGGTGCAGTGGTGGTGCTGAGTGGTGCTGTGGTGGTGCTGAGGGATAATGTGGTGGTGCTGAGTGATAATGTGGTGGTGCTGAGTGATGCTGGGGTAGCGCTGAGTGATAATGTGGTGATGCTGAGTGATAATGTCGTGGTGCTGAGTGATGCTGGGGTAGCGCTGAGTGATGATGTGGTGCTGCTAAGTGATGATGTGGTGCTGAGTGGTGCTGTGGTGATGCTGAGTGGTGCTAAGTGGTGCTGTGGTGGTGCTGAGTGATGCTGTGGTGGTGCTGAGTGGTGCTGTGGTGTTGCTGAGTGATAATGTGGTGGTGCTGAGTGATGATGTGGTGGTGCTGAGTGGTGCTGAGTGGTGCTGTGGTGGTGCTGAGTGATGCTGGGGTGGCGCTGAGTGATAATGTGGTGGTGCTGAGTGATCCTGGGGTAGCGCTGAGTGATGATGTGGTGATGCTGAGTGGTGCATTGGTGGTGCTGAGTGATGCTCAGGTGGTGCTGAGTGGTGCTGGGGTGGTGCTGAGTGGTGCTATGGTGGTGCTGAGTGGTGCTGTGGTGGTGCTGAGTTATGCTGTGGTGGTGCTGCGTGGTGCTCTGGTGGTGCTGAGTGATGCTTTGGTGGTGCTGAGTGATAATGTGGTGGTGCTGAGTGATGCTGTGTAGCGCTGAGTGATGATGTGGTGATGCTGAGTGGTGCTGTGGTGGTGCTGAGTAGTGCTGTGGAGGTGCTGAGTGGTGCTGTGGAGGTGCTGAGTGATAATGTGGCGGTGCTGAGTGATGATGTGGTGATGCTGAGTGGTGCTGTGGTGGTGCTGAGTGCTGCTGGGGTGGCGCTGAGTGGTTCTGTGGTGGTGCTGAGTGGTGCTGGGGTGTTGCTGAGTGGTGCTGTGGTAGTGCTGAGTGATGCTGGGGTGGCGATGAGGGATAATGTGATGGTGCTGAGTGATCCTGGGGTAGCGCTGAGTGATGATGTGGTGATGCTGAGTGATAATGTGGTGGTGCTGAGTGGTGCTGTGGTGGTGCTGAGTGGTGTTGTGGTGGTGCTGAGTGGTGCTGTGGTGGTGCTGAGTGATGCTGGGGTGGTGCTGAGTGATAATGTGGTGGTGCTGAGTGATCCTGGGGTAGCGCTGAGTGATGATGTGGTGATGCTGAGTGGTGCTGTGGTGGTGCTGAGTGATGCTGTGCTGGTGCTGAGTGGTGCTGGGGTGGTGCTGAGTGGTGCTGTGGTGGTGCTGAGTGGTGCTGTGGTGGTGCTGAGTGATGCTGTGCTGGTGCTGAGTGGTGCTGGGGTGGTGCTGAGTGATGCTGTGGTGGTGCTGAGTGGTGCTGTGGTGGTGCTGAGTGGTGCTGTGGTGGTGCTGAGTTATGCTGTGGTGGTGCTGCGTGGTACTGTGGTAGTGCTGAGTGATGCTTTGGCGGTGCTGAATGATAATGTGGTGGTGCTGAGTGATAATGTGGTGGTGCTGAGTGGTGCTGTGGTGGTGCTGAGTGGTGTTGTGGTGGTGCTGAGTGATCCTGGGGTAGCACTGAGTGATGATGTGGTGATGCTGAGTGGTGCTGTGGTGGTGCTGAGTGATGCTGTGCTGGTGCTGAGTGGTGCTGGGGTGGTGCTGAGTGGTGCTGTGGTGGTGCTGAGTGGTGCTGTGGTGGTGCTGAGTGGTGCTGTGGTGGTACTGAGTGGTGCTGTGGTGGTGCTGAGTGATGCTAGGGTGGCGCTGAGTGATACTGTGGTGGTGCTGAATAGTGCTGTGGCGGTGCTTAGTGGTGCTGTGGTGGTGCTGAGTGATGCTGTGGTGTTGCTGAGTGTTGCTGTGGTGGTGCTGAGTGATGCTGTGGAGGTGCTGAGTGGTGCTTTGGTGGTGCTGAGTGATAATGTGGTGGTGCTGAGTGGTGCTGTGGTGGTGCTGAGGGGTGATGTTCTGGTGCTGAGTGGTGCTGTGGTGGTGCTGAGTGATGCTGTGGTGGTGCTGAGTGGTGCTGAGTGATATTGTGGTGGTGCTGAGTGATGCTGGGGTAGCGCTGAGTGATGATGTGTTGATGCTGAGTGGTGTTGTGGTGGTGCTGTGGTGATGCTGACTGGTGCTGTGGTGGTGCTGAGTGGTGCTATGGTGGTGCTGAGTGATGCTGTGGTGGTGCTGAGTGGTACTGTGGTGGTGCTGAGTGATAATGTGGTGGTGCTGAATGATAATGTGGTGGTGCTGAGTGATGCTGGGGTAGCGCTGAGTGATGATGTGGTGATGCTGAATGGTGCTGTGGTGGTGCTGAGTGGTGCTGTTGTTGTGCTGATTGGTGCTTTGGTGGTGCTGAGTGGTGCTGTGGTTGTGTTGAGTGGTGCTGTGTGGTGCTGAGTGGTGCAGTGGTGGTGCTGAGTGGTGCTGTGGTGGTGCTGAGGGATAATGTGGTGGTGCTGAGTGATAATGTGGTGGTGCTGAGTGATGCTGGGGTAGCGCTGAGTGATAATGTGGTGATGCTGAGTGATAATGTCGTGGTGCTGAGTGATGCTGGGGTAGCGCTGAGTGATGATGTGGTGCTGCTAAGTGATGATGTGGTGCTGAGTGGTGCTGTGGTGATGCTGAGTGGTGCTAAGTGGTGCTGTGGTGGTGCTGAGTGATGCTGTGGTGGTGCTGAGTGGTGCTGTGGTGTTGCTGAGTGATAATGTGGTGGTGCTGAGTGATGATGTGGTGTTGCTGAGTGGTGCTGAGTGGTGCTGTGGTGGTGCTGAGTGATGCTGGGGTGGCGCTGAGTGATAATGTGGTGGTGCTGAGTGATCCTGGGGTAGCGCTGAGTGATGATGTGGTGATGCTGAGTGGTGCATTGGTGGTGCTGAGTGATGCTGTGGTGGTGCTGAGTGGTGCTGGGGTGGTGCTGAGTGGTGCTATGGTGGTGCTGAGTGGTGCTGTGGTGGTGCTGAGTTATGCTGTGGTGGTGCTGCGTGGTGCTCTGGTGGTGCTGAGTGATGCTTTGGTGGTGCTGAGTGATAATGTGGTGGTGCTGAGTGATGCTGTGTAGCGCTGAGTGATGATGTGGTGATGCTGAGTGGTGCTGTGGTGGTGCTGAGTAGTGCTGTGGAGGTGCTGAGTGGTGCTGTGGAGGTGCTGAGTGATAATGTGGCGGTGCTGAGTGATGATGTGGTGATGCTGAGTGGTGCTGTGGTGGTGCTGAGTGCTGCTGGGGTGGCGCTGAGTGGTTCTGTGGTGGTGCTGAGTGGTGCTGGGGTGTTGCTGAGTGGTGCTGTGGTAGTGCTGAGTGATGCTGGGGTGGCAATGAGGGATAATGTGGTGGTGCTGAGTGATCCTGGGGTAGCGCTGAGTGATGATGTGGTGATGCTGAGTGATAATGTGGTGGTGCTGAGTGGTGCTGTGGTGGTGCTGAGTGGTGTTGTGGTGGTGCTGAGTGGTGCTGTGGTGGTGCTGAGTGATGCTGGGGTGGTGCTGAGTGATAATGTGGTGGTGCTGAGTGATCCTGGGGTAGCGCTGAGTGATGATGTGGTGATGCTGAGTGGTGCTGTGGTGGTGCTGAGTGATGCTGTGGTGGTGTTGAGTGGTGCTGGGGTGGTGCTGAGCGGTGCTGTGGTGGTGCTGAGTGGTGCTGTGGTGGTGCTGAGAGGTGCTGTGGTGGTGCTGAGTGGTGCTGTGGTGGTGCTGAGTGATGCTGGGGTGGCGCTGAGTGATGCTGTGGTGCTGCTGAATGGTGCTGTGGTGGTGCTGAGTGGTGCTGTGGTGATGCTGAGTGGTGCTGTGGTGGTGCTGCGTGATGCTGTGGTGGTGCTGAGTGGTGCTGTGGTGGTGCTGCGTGATGCTGTGGTGGTGCTGAGTGATGCTGTGGAGGTGCTGAGTGGTGCTGTGGTGGTGCTGAGTGATAATGTGGTGGTGCTGAGTGGAGCTGTGGTGGTGCTGAGTGGTGCTGTTGTGGTGCTGAGTGGTGCTGTGGTGGTGCTGAGTGATGCTGTCGTGGTGCTGAGTGGTGCTGAGTGATAATGTGGTGGTGCTGAGTGATATTGTGGTGGTGCTGAGTGATGCTGTGGTGGTGATGAGTGGTGCTGTGGTGGTGCTGAGTGGTGCTGTGGTGGTGCTGAGTGGTGCTGTGGTGGTGCTGAGTGATGCTATGGTGGTACTGTGGTGGTGCTGAGGGATAATGTGGTGGTGCTGAGTGGTAATGTGGTGGTGCTGAGTGATAATGTGGTAGCGCTGAGTGATGATGTGGTGATGCTGAGTGGTGCTGTGGTGGTACTGAGTGGTGCTGTGGTGGTGCTGAGTGGTGCTGTGGTGGTGTTTAGTGATGCTGTGGTGGTGCTGAGTGGTGCTGTGGAGGTGCTGAGTGATAATGTGCGGTGCTGAGTGATGATGTGGTGATGCTGAGTGGTGCTGTGGTGGTGCTGAGTGCTGCTGGGGTGGCGCTGAGTGGTGCTGTGGTGGTGCTGAGTGGTGCTGGGGTGTTGCTGAGTGGTGCTGAGTGGTGCTGTGGTGGTGCTGAGTGATGCTGGGGTGGCGCTGGGTGATAATTTGGTGGTGCTGAGTGATCCTGGGGTAGCGCTGAGTGATGATGTGGTGATGCTGAGTGGTGCTTTGGTGGTGCTGAGTGATGCTGTGGTGGTTCTGAGTGGTGCTGGGGTGGTGCTGAGTGGTGCTGTGGTGGTGCTGAGTGGTGCTGTGGTGGTGCTGAGTTATGCTGTGGTGGTGCTGCGTGGTGCTGTGGTGGTGCTGAGTGATGCTTTGGCGGTGCTGAGTGATAATGTGGTGGTGCTGAGTGATGCTGTGTAGCGCTGAGTGATGATGTGGTGTTGCTGAGTGGTGCTGTTGTGCTGCTGAGTGGTGCTCTGGTGGTGCTGAGTGGTGCTGTTGTGGTGCTTAGTGATGCTGTGGTGGTGCTGAGTGCTGCTGTGGAGGTGCTGAGTGATAATGTGGCGGTGCTGAGTGATGATGTGGTGATGCTGAGTGCTGCTGGGGTGGCGCTGAGTGGTGCTGTGGTGGTGCTGAGTGGTGCTGGGGTGTTGCTGAGTGGTGCTGTTGTGGTGCTGAGTGGTGCTGTGGTGGTGCTGAGTGATGCTGGGGTGGCGCTGAGTGATAATGTGGTGGTGCTGAGTGATCCTGGGGTAGGGCTGAGTGATGATGTGGTGATGCTGAGTGGTGCTTTGGTGGTGCTGAGTGATGCTGTGGTGGTGCTGAGTGGTGCTGGGGTGGTGGTGAGTGGTGCCGTGGTGGTGCTGAGTGGTGCTGTGGTGCTGCTGAGTTATGCTGTGGTGGTGCTGCGTGGTGCTGTGGTGGTGCTGAGTGATGCTTTGGTGGTGCTGAGTGATAATGTGGTGGAGCTGAGTGGTGCTGTGGTGGTGCTGAGTGGTGTTGTGGTGGTGCTGAGTGATCCTGGGGTAGCACTGAGTGATGATGTGGTGATGCTGAGTGGTGCTGTGGTGGTGCTGAGTGATGCTGTGCTGGTGCTGAGTGGTGCTGGGGTGGTGCTGAGTGGTGCTGTGGTGGTGCTGAGTGGTGCTGTGGTGGTGCTGAGTGGTGCTGTGGTGGTACTGAGTGGTGCTGTGGTGGTGCTGAGTGATGCTGGGGTGGCGCTGAGTGATGCTGTGGTGGTGCTGAATAGTGCTGTGGTGGTGCTTAGTGGTGCTGTGGTGGTGCTGAGTGATGCTGTGGTGGTGCTGAGTGGTGCTGTGGTGGTGCTGAGTGATGCTGTGAAGGTGCTGAGAGGTGCTGTGGTGGTGCTGAGTGATAATGTGGTGGTGCTGAGTGGTGCTGTGGTGGTGCTGAGGGGTGATGTTCTGGTGCTGAGTGGTGCTGTGGTGGTGCTGAGTGGTGCTGTGGTGGTGTTGAGTGGTGCTGGGGTGTTGCTGAGTGGTGCTGTGGTGGTGTTGAGTGGTGCTGTGGTGGTGCTGAGTGATGCTGGGGTGGCGCTGAGTGATAATGGGGTGGCGCTGAGTGATAATGTGGTGGTGCTGAGTGATCCTGGGTTAGCGCTGAGTGATGATGTGGTGATGCTGAGTGGTGCTTTGGTGGTGCTGAGTGATGCTGTGGTGGTACTGAGTGATGCTGTGGAGGTGCTGAGTGGTGCTGTGGTGGTGCTGAGTGATGCTGGGGTGGCGCTGAGTGATAATGTGGTGGTGCTGAGTGATCCTGGGGTAGCGCTGAGTGATGATGTGGTGATGCTGAGTGGTGCTTTGGTGGTGCTGAGTGATGCTGTGGTGGTGCTGAGTGGTGCTGGGGTGGTGCTGAGTGGTGCTGTGGTGGTGCTGAGTGGTGCTGTGGTGGTGCTGAGTTATGCTGTGGTGGTGCTGCGTGGTGCTGTGGTGGTGCTGAGTGATGCTTTGGCGGTGCTGAGTGATAATGTGGTGGTGCTGAGTGATGCTGTGTAGCGCTGAGTGATGATGTGGTGTTGCTGAGTGGTGCTGTGGTGGTGCTGAGTGGTGCTGTGGTGGTGCTGAGTGGTGCTGTTGTGGTGCTTAGTGATGCTGTGGTGGTGCTGAGTGGTGCTGTGGAGGTGCTGAGTGATAATGTGGCTGTGCTGAGTGATGATGTGGTGAGGCTGAGTGCTGCTGGGGTGGCGCTGAGTGGTGCTGTGGTGGTGCTGAGTGGTGCTGGGGTGTTGCTGAGTGGTGCTGTTGTGGTGCTGAGTGGTGCTGTGGTGGTGCTGAGTGATGCTGGGGTGGCGCTGAGTGATAATGTGGTGGTGCTGAGTGATCCTGGGGTAGCGCTGAGTGATGATGTGGTGATGCTGAGTGGTGCTTTGGTGGTGCTGAGTGATGCTGTGGTGGTGCTGAGTGGTGCTGGGGTGGTGGTGAGTGGTGCCGTGGTGGTGCTGAGTGGTGCTGTGGTGCTGCTGAGTTATGCTGTGGTGGTGCTGCGTGGTGCTGTGGTGGTGCTGAGTGATGCTTTGGTGGAGCTGAGTGATAATGTGGTGGAGCTGAGTGATGCTGTGGTGGTGCTGAGTGGTGTTGTGGTGGTGCTGAGTGATCCTGGGGTAGCACTGAGTGATGATGTGGTGATGCTGAGTGGTGCTGTGGTGGTGCTGAGTGATGCTGTGCTGGTGCTGAGTGGTGCTGGGGTGGTGCTGAGTGGTGCTGTGGTGGTGCTGAGTGGTGCTGTGGTGGTGCTGAGTGGTGCTGTGGTGGTACTGAGTGGTGCTGTGGTGGTGTTGAGTGGTGCTGTGGTGGTGCTGAGTGATGCTGGGGTGGCGCTGAGTGATAATGGGGTGGCGCTGAGTGATAATGTGGTGGTGCTGAGTGATCCTGGGGTAGCGCTGAGTGATGATGTGGTGATGCTGAGTGGTGCTTTGGTGGTGCTGAGTGATGCTGTGGTGGTGCTGAGTGGTGCTGTGGTGGTGCTGAGTGGTGCTGTGGTGGTGCTGAGTTATGCTGTGGTGGTGCTGCGTGGTGCTGTGGTGGTGCTGAGTGATGCTTTGGCGGTGCTGAATGATAATGTGGTGGTGCTGAGTGATAATGTGGTGGTGCTGAGTGGTGCTGTGGTGGTGCTGAGTGGTGTTGTGGTGGTGCTGAGTGATCCTGGGGTAGCACTGAGTGATGATGTGGTGATGCTGAGTGGTGCTGTGGTGGTGCTGAGTGATGCTGTGCTGGTGCTGAGTGGTGCTGGGGTGGTGCTGAGTGGTGCTGTGGTGGTGCTGAGTGGTGCTGTGGTGGTGCTGAGTGATGCTAGGGTGGCGCTGAGTGATACTGTGGTGGTGCTGAATAGTGCTGTGGTGGTGCTTAGTGGTGCTGTGGTGGTGCTGAGTGATGCTGTGGTGTTGCTGAGTGTTGCTGTGGTGGTGCTGAGTGATGCTGTGGAGGTGCTGAGTGGTGCTTTGGTGGTGCTGAGTGATAATGTGGTGGTGCTGAGTGGTGCTGTGGTGGTGCTGAGGGGTGATGTTCTGGTGCTGAGTGGTGCTGTGGTGGTGCTGAGTGATGCTGTGGTGGTGCTGAGTGGTGCTGAGTGATAATGTGGTGGTGCTGAGTGATATTGTGGTGGTGCTGAGTGATGCTGGGGTAGCGCTGAGTGATGATGTGTTGATGCTGAGTGGTGTTGTGGTGGTGCTGTGGTGATGCTGACTGGTGCTGTGGTGGTGCTGAGTGGTGCTATGGTGGTGCTGAGTGATGCTGTGGTGGTGCTGAGTGGTACTGTGGTGGTGCTGAGTGATAATGTGGTGGTGCTGAATGATAATGTGGTGGTGCTGAGTGATGCTGGGGTAGCGCTGAGTGATGATGTGGTGATGCTGAATGGTGCTGTGGTGGTGCTGAGTGGTTCTGTTGTGGGGCTGAGTGGTGCTTTGGTGGTGCTGAGTGGTGCTGTGGTGGTGTTGAGTGGTGCTGTGTGGTGCTGAGTGGTGCAGTGGTGGTGCTGAGTGGTGCTGTGGTGGTGCTGAGGGATAATGTGGTGGTGCTGAGTGATAATGTGGTGGTGCTGAGTGATGCTGGGGTAGCGCTGAGTGATAATGTGGTGATGCTGAGTGATAATGTCGTGGTGCTGAGTGATGCTGGGGTAGCGCTGAGTGATGATGTGGTGCTGCTGAGTGATGATGTGGTGCTGAGTGGTGCTGTGGTGATGCTGAGTGGTGCTAAGTGGTGCTGTGGTGGTGCTGAGTGATGCTGTGGTGGTGCTGAGTGGTGCTGTGGTGTTGCTGAGTGATAATGTGGTGGTGCTGAGTGATGATGTGGTGATGCTGAGTGGTACTGTGGTGGTGCTGAGTGATGCTGGGGGGCTCTGAGTAGTGCTGTGGTGGTGCTGAGTGGTGCTGGGGTGTTACTGAGTGGTGCTGTGGTGGTGCTGAGTGGTGCTGTGGTGGTGCTTAGTTGTGCTGTGGTGGTGCTGAGTGATGCTGTGGTGGTGCTGAGTGGTGCTCTGGTGCTGAGTGATGCTGAGTGGTGATGTGGTGATGCTGAGTGATGCTGTGGCAGTGCTGAGTGATGCTGTGGCTCTGCTGAGTGGTGCTGTGGTGGTGCTGAGTGATAATGTGGTGGTGCTGAGTGATGATGTGGTGATGCTGAGTGGTACTGTGGTGGTGCTGAGTGATGCTGGGGGGCTCTGAGTAGTGCTGTGGTGGTGCTGAGTGGTGCTGGGGTGGTGCTGAGTGATGCTGTGGTGGTGCTGAGTGGTGCTGTGGTGGTGCTGAGTGATAATGTGGTGGTGCTGAGTGATAATGTGGTGGTGCTGAGTGGTGCTGTGGTGGTGCTGAGTGGTGTTGTGGTGTTGCTGAGTGGTGCTGTGGTGGTGCTGAGTGATAATGTGGTGGTGCTGAGTGATAATGTGGTGGTGTTGTGTGATAATGTGGTGGTGCCGAGTGATGCTGGGGTAGCGCTGAGTGGGGCTGTGGTGGTGCTGAGTGATGCTGGGGTGGCGCTGAGTGATAATGTGGTGGTGCTGAGTTATCCTGGGGTAGCGCTGAGTGATGATGTGGTGATGCTGAGTGCTGCTGTGGTGGTGCTGAGTGGTGCTGTGGTGGTGCTGAGTGATGCTGTGGTGGTGCTGAGTAGTGCTGGTGTGGAACTGAGTGATAATGTGGTGGTGCTGAGTGATAATGTGGTGGTGCTGAGTGATGCTGGGGTAGCGCTGAGTGATAATGTGGTGGTGCTGAGTGATAATGTGGTGGTGCTGAGTGATGCTGGGGTAGCGCTGAGTGATGATGTGGTGATGCTGAGTGGTGCTGTGGTGCTGAGTGGTGCTTTGGTGATGCTGAGTGGTGATGAGTGGTGCTGTGGTGGTGCTGAGTGATGCTGTGGTGGTGCTGAGTGGTGCTGTGGTGGTTCTGAGTGATGATGTGTTGATGCTGTGGAGGTCCTGAGTGGTGCTGGGGTGGTGCTGAGTGGTGCTGTGGTGGTGCTGAGTGGGGCTGTGGTGGTGCTGAGTGGTGCTGGGGTGGTGCTGAGTGGTGCTGTGGTGGTGCTGAGTGATGCTGTGGTGGTGCTGGGTAGTGCTGGGGTGGAACTGAGTGATAATGTGGTGGTGCTGAGTGATAATGTGGTGGTGCTGAGTGATGCTGGGGTATTGCTGAGTGATGATATGGTGATGCTGAGTGGTGCTGTGGTGGTACTGAGTGATGCTGGGGTGGTGCTGAGTGATGCTGTGGTGGTGCTGAGTGGTGCTGTGGTGGTGCTGAGTGGTGCTGTGGTGATGCTGTGGTGATGCTGTGGTGGTGTATGTATGTATTGTGACTTATATAGCGCACGTATCACCCGAAGGCATCAAGGCGCTTGCCTTGGGAACCCGTCCTGGCTTTTTCCCTGTGAGATAACCCCTACTGGGCATCCCCAAGGTGAAAGCCAGGCATCCCGCAGCGGGTGGGCTGCCGTAGTGGAGATAAAGCAAGCTATTGCCCAGAGTTGCAGCGTGGGGCCCCATGATTAGAGTAGGTACCGAGGCGAGAATTATCGAGTCCGTGGACATTTTTGGGCTCAGGAGCCTGCCGCGTCGGGAATTGAACCCTGGTCCCGGCCAGACCTTGCATCAGGGTCCGCCGCTCTAATCAGTGAGCCACACTCCTCCACTGCTGAGGGATAATGTGGTGGTGCTGAGTGGTGCTGCGGTGGTGCTGAGCGGTGTTGTGGTGGTGCTTAGTGGTGCTGTGGTGGTGCTGAGTGATGCTGGGGTGGTGCTGAGTGATGATGTGGTGATGCTGAGTGGTGCTGTGGTGGTGCTAAGTGATGCTGGGGTGGTGCTGAGTGGTGCTGTGGTGGTGCTGAGTGGTGCTGGGGTGTTGCTGAGTGGTGCTGGGGTGTTGCTGAGTGGTGCTGTGGTGGTGCTGAGTGATGCTGGGGTGGCGATGAGGGATAATGTGGTGGTGCTGAGTGATCCTGGGGTAGCGCTGAGTGATGATGTGGTGATGCTGAGTGATAATGTGGTGGTGCTGAGTGATGCTGTTGTGGTGCTGAGTGGTGCTGTGGAGGTGCTGAGTGATAATGTGGTGGTGCTGAGTGATAATGTGGTGATGCTGAGTGGTGCTGTGGTGGTGCTGAGTGATGCTGGGGTGGCACTGAGTGGTGCTGTGGTAGTGCTGAGTGGTGCTGGGGTGTTGCTCAGTGGTGCTGTGGTGGTGCTGAGTGGTGCTGTGGTGGTGCTGAGTGATGCAGGGGTAGCGATGAGGGATAATGTGGTGGTGCTGAGTGATCCTGGGGTAGCGCTGAGTGATGATGTGGTGATGCTGAGTGATAATGTGGTGGTGCTGAGTGGTGCTGTGGTGGTGCTGAGTGGTGTTGTGGTGGTGCTGAGTAGTGCTGTGGTGGTGCTGAGTGATGCTGGGGTGGTGCTGAGTGATAATGTGGTGGTGCTGAGTGTTCCTGGGGTAGCGCTGAGTGATGATGTGGTGATGCTGAGTGGTGCTGTGGTGGTGCTGAGTGATGCTGTGGAGGTGTTGAGTGGTGCTGGGGTGGTGCTGAGCGGTGCTGTGGTGGTGCTGAGTGGTGATGTGGTGGTGCTGAGAGGTGCTGTGGTGGTGCTGAGTGGTGCTGTGTTGGTGCTGAGTGATGCTGTGATGGTGCTGAATGGTGCTGTGGTGGTGCTGAGTGGTGCTGTGGTGATGCTGAGTGGTGCTGTGGTGATGCTGCGTGATGCTGTGGTGGTGCTGAGTGGTGCTGTGGTGGTACTGAGTGATGCTGTGGAGGTGCTGAGTGGTGCTGTGGTGGTGCTGAGTGATAATGTGGTGGTGCTGAGTGATAATGTGGTGGTGCTGAGTGGAGCTGTGGTGGTGCTGAGTGGTGCTGTTGTGGTGCTGAGTGGTGCTGTTGTGGTGCTGAGTGGTGCTGTGGTGGTGCTGAGTGATGCTGTCGTGGTGCTGAGTGATAATGTGGTGGTGCTGAGTGATATTGTGGTGGTGCTGAGTGATGCTGTGGTGGTGATGAGTGGTGCTGTGGTCGTGCTGAGTGGTGCTGTGGTGGTGCTGAGTGGTGCTGTGGTGGTGCTGAGTGATGCTGTGGTGGTACTGTGGTGGTGCTGAGGGATAATGTGGTGGTGCTGAGTGATAATGTGGTGGTGCTGAGTGATAATGTGGTGGTGCTGAGTGATGCTGTGTAGCGCTGAGTGATGATGTGGTGATGCTGAGTGGTGCTGTGGTGGTGCTGAGTGGTGCTGTGGTGGTGCTTAGTGATGCTGTGGTGGTGCTGAGTGGTGCTGTGGAGGTGCTGAGTGATAATGTGGTGGTGCTGAGTGATGATGTGGTGATGCTGAGTGGTGCTGTGGTGGGGCTGAGTGCTGCTGGGGTGGCGCTGAGTGGTGCTGTGGTGGTGCTGAGTGGTGCTGGGGTGTTGCTGAGTGGTGCTGAGTGGTGCTGTGGTGGTGCTGAGTGATGCTGGGGTGGCGCTGAGTGATAATGTGGTGGTGCTGAGTGATCCTGGGGTAGCGCTGAGTGATGATGTGGTGATGCTGAGTGGTGCATTGGTGGTGCTGAGTGATGCTGTGGTGGTGCTGAGTGGTGCTGGGGTGGTGCTGAGTGGTGCTATGGTGGTGCTGAGTGGTGCTGTGGAGGTGCTGAGTGGTGCTGTGAAGGTGCTGAGTGATAATGTGGCGGTGCTGAGTGATGATGTGGTGATGCTGAGTGGTGCTGTGGTGGTGCTGAGTGCTGCTGGGGTGGCGCTGAGTGGTTCTGTGGTGGTGCTGAGTGGTGCTGGGGTGTTGCTGAGTGGTGCTGTGGTGGTGCTGAGTGATGCTGGGGTGGCGATGAGGGATAATGTGGTGGTGCTGAGTGATCCTGGGGTAGCGCTGAGTGATGATGTGGTGATGCTGAGTGATAATGTGGTGGTGCTGAGTGGTGCTGGGCTGGTGCTGAGTGGTGTTGTGGTGGTGCTGAGTGGTGCTGTGGTGGTGCTGAGTGATGCTGGGGTGGTGCTGAGTGATAATGTGGTGGTGCTGAGTGATCCTGGGGTAGCGCTGAGTGATGATGTGGTGATGCTGAGTGGTGCTGTGGTGGTGCTGAGTGATGCTGTGGTGGTGTTGAGTGGTGCTGGGGTGGTGCTGAGCGGTGCTGTGGTGGTGCTGAGTGGTGCTGTGGTGGTGCTGAGAGGTGCTGTGGTGGTGCTGAGTGGTGCTGTGCTGGTGCTGAGTGATGCTGGGGTGGCGCTGAGTGATGCTGTGGTGGTGCTGAATGGTGCTGTGGTGGTGCTGAGTGGTGCTGTGGTGATGCTGAGTGGTGCTGTGGTGGTGCTGCGTGATGCTGTGGTGGTGCTGAGTGGTGCTGTGGTGGTGCTGCGTGATGCTGTGGTGGTGCTGAGTGATGCTGTGGAGGTGCTGAGTGGTGCTGTGGTGGTGCTGAGTGATAATGTGGTGGTGCTGAGTGGAGCTGTGGTGGTGCTGAGTGGTGCTGTTGTGGTGCTGAGTGGTGCTGTGGTGGTGCTGAGTGATGCTGTTGTGGTGCTGAGTGGTGCTGAGTGATAATGTGGTGGTGCTGAGTGATATTGTGGTGGTGCTGAGTGATGCTGTGGTGGTGATGAGTGGTGCTGTGGTGGTGCTGAGTGGTGCTGTGGTGGTGCTGAGTGGTGCTGTGGTGGTGCTGAGTGATGCTGTGGTGGTACTGTGGTGGTGCTGAGGGATAATGTGGTGGTGCTGAGTGATAATGTGGTGGTGCTGAGTGATAATGTGGTGGTGCTGAGTGATGCTGTGTAGCGCTGAGTGATGATGTGGTGATGCTGAGTGGTGCTGTGGTGGTACTGAGTGGTGCTGTGGTGGTGCTGAGTGGTGCTGTGGTGGTGTTTAGTGATGCTGTGGTGGTGCTGAGTGGTGCTGTGGAGGTGCTGAGTGATAATGTGCGGTGCTGAGTGATGATGTGGTGATGCTGAGTGGTGCTGTGGTGGTGCTGAGTGCTGCTGGGGTGGCGCTGAGTGGTGCTGTGGTGGTGCTGAGTGGTGCTGGGGTGTTGCTGAGTGGTGCTGAGTGGTGCTGTGGTGGTGCTGAGTGATGCTGGGGTGGCGCTGAGTGATAATGTGGTGGTGCTGAGTGATCCTGGGGTAGCGCTGAGTGATGATGTGGTGATGCTGAGTGGTGCTTTGGTGGTGCTGAGTGATGCTGTGGTGGTGCTGAGTGGTGCTGGGGTGGTGCTGAGTGGTGCTGTGGTGGTGCTGAGTGGTGCTGTGGTGGTGCTGAGTTATGCTGTGGTGGTGCTGCGTGGTGCTGTGGTGGTGCTGAGTGATGCTTTGGCTGTGCTGAGTGATAATGTGGTGGTGCTGAGTGATGCTGTGTAGCGCTGAGTGATGATGTGGTGTTGCTGAGTGGTGCTGTGGTGCTGCTGAGTGGTGCTGTGGTGGTGCTGAGTGGTGCTGTTGTGGTGCTTAGTGATGCTGTGGTGGTGCTGAGTGGTGCTGTGGAGGTGCTGAGTGATAATGTGGCGGTGCTGAGTGATGATGTGGTGATGCTGAGTGCTGCTGGGGTGGCGCTGAGTGGTGCTGTGGTGGTGCTGAGTGGTGCTGGGGTGTTGCTGAGTGGTGCTGTTGTGGTGCTGAGTGGTGCTGTGGTGGTGCTGAGTGATGCTGGGGTGGCGCTGAGTGATAATGTGGTGGTGCTGAGTGATCCTGGGGTAGCGCTGAGTGATGATGTGGTGATGCTGAGTGGTGCTTTGGTGGTGCTGAGTGATGCTGTGGTGGTGCTGAGTGGTGCTGGGGTGGTGGTGAGTGGTGCCGTGGTGGTGCTGAGTGGTGCTGTGGTGCTGCTGAGTTATGCTGTGGTGGTGCTGCGTGGTGCTGTGGTGGTGCTGAGTGATGCTTTGGTGGTGCTGAGTGATAATGTGGTGGAGCTGAGTGGTGCTGTGGTGGTGCTGAGTGGTAATGTGGTGGTGCTGAGTGATGCTGGGGTAGCGCTGAGTGATAATGTGGTGGTGCTGAGTGATAATGTGGTGATGCTGAGTGATGCTGGGGTAGCGCTGAGTGATGATGTGGTGATGCTGAGTGGTGCTGTGGTGCTGAGTGGTGCTTTGGTGATGCTGAGTGGTGATGAGTGGTGCTGTGGTGGTGCTGAGTGATGCTGTGGTGGTGCTGAGTGGTGCTGTGGTGGTTCTGAGTGATGATGTGGTGATGCTGTGGAGGTCCTGAGTGGTGCTGGGGTGGTGCTGAGTGGTGCTGTGGTGGTGCTGAGTGGGGCTGTGGTGGTGCTGAGTGGTGCTGGGGTGTTGCTGAGTGGTGCTGAGTGATGCTGTGGTGGTGCTGAGTAGTGCTGGGGTGGAACTGAGTGATAATGTGGTGGTGCTGAGTGATACTGTGGTGGTGCTGAGTGATGCTGGGGTATTGCTGAGTGATGATATGGTGATGCTGAGTGGTGCTGTGGTGGTACTGAGTGATGCTGGGGTGGTGCTGAGTGATGCTGTGGTGGTGCTGAGTGGTGCTGTGGTGGTGCTGAGTGGTGCTGTGGTGATGCTGTGGTGATGCTGTGGTGGTGTATGTATGTATTGTGACTTATATAGCGCACGTATCACCCGAAGGCATCAAGGTGCTTGCCTTGGGAACCCGTCCTGGCTTTTTCCCTGTGAGATAACCCCTACTGGGCATCCCCAAGGTGAAAGCCAGGCATCCCGCAGCGGGTGGGCTGCCGTAGTTGAGATAAAGCAAGCTATTGCCCAGAGTTGCAGCGTGGGGCCCCATGATTAGAGTAGGTACCGAGGCGAGAATTATCGAGACCGTGGACATTTTTGGGCTCAGGACCCTGCCGCGTCGGGAATTGAACCCTGGTCCCTGCCAGACCTTGCATCAGGGTCCGCCGCTCTAATCAGTGAGCCACACTCCTCCACTGCTGAGGGATAATGTGGTGGTGCTGAGTGGTGCTGCGGTGGTGCTGAGCGGTGTTGTGGTTGTGCTGAGTGATGATGTGGTGATGCTGAGTGGTGCTGTGGTGGTGCTAAGTGATGCTGGGGTGGTGCTGAGTGGTGCTGTGGTGGTGCTGAGTGGTGCTGGGGTGTTGCTGAGTGGTGCTGGGGTGTTGCTGAGTGGTGCTGTCGTGGTGCTGAGTGATGCTGGGGTGGCGATGAGGGATAATGTGGTGGTGCTGAGTGATCCTGGGGTAGCGCTGAGTGATGATGTGGTGATGCTGAGTGATAATGTGGTGGTGCTGAGTGATGCTGTTGTGATGCTGAGTGGTGCTGTGGTGGTGCTGAGTGATGCTGGGGTGGCACTGAGTGGTGCTGTGGTAGTGCTGAGTGGTGCTGGGGTGTTGCTCAGTGGTGCTGTGGTGGTGCTGAGTGGTGCTGTGGTGGTGCTGAGTGATGCAGGGGTGGCGATGAGGGATAATGTGGTGGTGCTGAGTGATCCTGGGGTAGCGCTGAGTGATGATGTGGTGATGCTGAGTGATAATGTGGTGGTGCTGAGTGGTGCTGTGGTGGTGCTGAGTGGTGTTGTGGTGGTGCTGAGTAGTGCTGTGGTGGTGCTGAGTGATGCTGGGGTGGTGCTGAGTGATAATGTGGTGGTGCTGAGTGATCCTGGGGTAGCGCTGAGTGATGATGTGGTGATGCTGAGTGGTGCTGTGGTGGTGCTGAGTGATGCTGTGGAGGTGTTGAGTGGTGCTGGGGTGGTGCTGAGCGGTGCTGTGGTGGTGCTGAGTGGTGATGTGGTGGTGCTGAGAGGTGCTGTGGTGGTGCTGAGTGGTGCTGTGTTGGTGCTGAGTGATGCTGTGGTGGTGCTGAATGGTGCTGTGGTGGTGCTGAGTGGTGCTGTGGTGATGCTGAGTGGTGCTGTGGTGATGCGTGATGCTGTGGTGGTGCTGAGTGGTGCTGTGGTGGTACTGAGTGATGCTGTGGAGGTGCTGAGTGGTGCTGTGGTGGTGCTGAGTGATAATGTGGTGGTGCTGAGTGATAATGTGGTGGTGCTGAGTGGAGCTGTGGTGGTGCTGAGTGGTGCTGTTGTGGTGCTGAGTGGTGCTGTGGTGGTGCTGAGTGATGCTGTCGTGGTGCTGAGTGATAATGTGGTGGTGCTGAGTGATATTGTGGTGGTGCTGAGTGATGCTGTGGTGGTGATGAGTGGTGCTGTGGTCGTGCTGAGTGGTGCTGTGGTGGTGCTGAGTGGTGCTGTGGTGGTGCTGAGTGATGCTGTGGTGGTACTGTGGTGGTGCTGAGGGATAATGTGGTGGTGCTGAGTGATAATGTGGTGGTGCTGAGTGATAATGTGGATGTGCTGAGTGATGCTGTGTAGCGCTGAGTGATGATGTGGTGATGCTGAGTGGTGCTGTGGTGGTGCTGAGTGGTGCTGTGGTGGTGCTTAGTGATGCTGTGGTGGTGCTGAGTGGTGCTGTGGAGGTGCTGAGTGATAATGTGGCGGTGCTGAGTGATGATGTGGTGATGCTGAGTGGTGCTGTGGTGGTGCTGAGTGCTGCTGGGGTGGCGCTGAGTGGTGCTGTAGTGGTGCTGAGTGGTGCTGGGGTGTTGCTGAGTGGTGCTGAGTGGTGCTGTGGTGGTGCTGAGTGATGCTGGGGTGGCGCTGAGTGATAATGTGGTGGTGCTGAGTGATCCTGGGGTAGCGCTGAGTGATGATGTGGTGATGCTGAGTGGTGCATTGGTGGTGCTGAGTGATGCTGTGGTGGTGCTGAGTGGTGCTGGGGTGGTGCTGAGTGGTGCTATGGTGGTGCTGAGTGGTGCTGTGGTGGTGCTGAGTTATGCTGTGGTGGTGCTGCGTGGTGCCCTGGTGGTGCTGAGTGATGCTTTGGTGGTGCTGAGTGATAATGTGGTGGTGCTGAGTGATGCTGTGTAGCGCTGAGTGATGATGTGGTGATGCTGAGTGGTGCTGTGGTGGTGCTGAGTGGTGCTGTGGAGGTGCTGAGTGGTGCTGTGGAGGTGCTGAGTGATAATGTGGCGGTGCTGAGTGATGATGTGGTGATGCTGAGTGGTGCTGTGGTAGTGCTGAGTGATGCTGGGGTGGCGATGAGGGATAATGTGGTGGTGCTGAGTGATCCTGGGGTAGCGCTGAGTGATGATGTGGTGATGCTGAGTGATAATGTGGTGGTGCTGAGTGGTGCTGTGGTGGTGCTGAGTGGTGTTGTGGTGGTGCTGAGTGGTGCTGTGGTGGTGCTGAGTGATGCTGGGGTGGTGCTGAGTGATAATGTGGTGGTGCTGAGTGATCCTGGGGTAGCGCTGAGTGATGATGTGGTGATGCTGAGTGGTGCTGTGGTGGTGCTGAGTGATGCTGTGGTGGTGTTGAGTGGTGCTGGGGTGGTGCTGAGCGGTGCTGTGGTGGTGCTGAGTGGTGCTGTGGTGGTGCTGAGAGGTGCTGTGGTGGTGCTGAGTGGTGCTGTGGTGGTGCTGAGTGATGCTGGGGTGGCGCTGAGTGATGCTGTGGTGGTGCTGAATGGTGCTGTGGTGGTGCTGAGTGGTGCTGTGGTGATGCTGAGTGGTGCTGTGGTGGTGCTGCGTGATGCTGTGGTGGTGCTGAGTGGTGCTGTGGTGGTGCTGCGTGATGCTGTGGTGGTGCTGAGTGATGCTGTGGAGGTGCTGAGTGGTGCTGTGGTGGTGCTGAGTGATAATGTGGTGGTGCTGAGTGGAGCTGTGGTGGTGCTGAGTGGTGCTGTTGTGGTGCTGAGTGGTGCTGTGGTGGTGCTGAGTGATGCTGTCATGGTGCTGAGTGGTGCTGAGTGATAATGTGGTGGTGCTGAGTGATATTGTGGTGGTGCTGAGTGATGCTGTGGTGGTGATGAGTGGTGCTGTGGTGGTGCTGAGTGGTGCTGTGGTGGTGCTGAGTGGTGCTGTGGTGGTGCTGAGTGATGCTATGGTGGTACTGTGGTGGTGCTGAGGGATAATGTGGTGGTGCTGAGTGATAATGTGGTGGTGCTGAGTGATAATGTGGTGGTGCTGAGTGATGCTGTGTAGCGCTGAGTGATGATGTGGTGATGCTGAGTGTTGCTGTGGTGGTACTGAGTGGTGCTGTGGTGGTGCTGAGTGGTGCTGTGGTGGTGTTGAGTGATGCTGTGGTGGTGCTGAGTGGTGCTGTGGAGGTGCTGAGTGATAATGTGCGGTGCTGAGTGATGCTGTGGTGGTGTTGAGTGGTGCTGGGGTGGTGCTGAGCGGTGCTGTGGTGGTGCTGAGTGGTGCTGTGGTGGTGCTGAGAGGTGATGTGGTGGTGCTGAGTGGTGCTGTGGTGGTGCTGAGTGATGCTGGGGTGGCGCTGAGTGATGCTGTGGTGGTGCTGAATGGTGCTGTGGTGGTGCTGAGTGGTGCTGTGGTGATGCTGAGTGGTGCTGTGGTGGTGCTGCGTGATGCTGTGGTGGTGCTGAGTGGTGCTGTGTTGGTGCTGCGTGATGCTGTGGTGGTGCTGAGTGATGCTGTGGAGGTGCTGAGTGGTGCTGTGGTGGTGCTGAGTGATAATGTGGTGGTGCTGAGTGGAGCTGTGGTGGTGCTGAGTGGTGCTGTTGTGGTGCTGAGTGGTGCTGTGGTGGTGCTGAGTGATGCTGTCGTGGTGCTGAGTGGTGCTGAGTGATAATGTGGTGGTGCTGAGTGATATTGTGGTGGTGCTGAGTGATGCTGTGGTGGTGATGAGTGGTGCTGTGGTGGTGCTGAGTGGTGCTGTGGTGGGGCTGAGTGGTGCTGTGGTGGTGCTGAGTGATGCTATGGTGGTACTGTGGTGGTGCTGAGGGATAATGTGGTGGTGCTGAGTGATAATGTGGTGGTGCTGAGTGATAATGTGGTGGTGCTGAGTGATGCTGTGTAGCGCTGAGTGATGATGTGGTGATGCTGAGTGGTGCTGTGGTGGTACTGAGTGGTGCTGTGGTGGTGCTGAGTGGTGCTGTGGTGGTGTTTAGTGATGCTGTGGTGGTGCTGAGTGGTGCTGTGGAGGTGCTGAGTGATAATGTGCGGTGCTGAGTGATGATGTGGTGATGCTGAGTGGTGCTGTGGTGGTGCTGAGTGCTGCTGGGGTGGCGCTGAGTGGTGCTGTGGTGGTGCTGAGTGGTGCTGGGGTGTTGCTGAGTGGTGCTGAGTGGTGCTGTGGTGGTGCTGAGTGATGCTGGGGTGGCGCTGAGTGATAATGTGGTGGTGCTGAGTGATCCTGGGGTAGCGCTGAGTGATGATGTGGTGATGCTGAGTGGTGCTTTGGTGGTGCTGAGTGATGCTGTGGTGGTGCTGAGTGGTGCTGGGGTGGTGCTGAGTGGTGCTGTGGTGGTGCTGAGTGGTGCTGTGGTGGTGCTGAGTTATGCTGTGGTGGTGCTGCATGGTGCTGTGGTGGTGATGAGTGATGCTTTGGCGGTGCTGAGTGATAATGTGGTGGTGCTGAGTGATGCTGTGTAGCGCTGAGTGATGATGTGGTGTTGCTGAGTGGTGCTGTGGTGGTGCTGAGTGGTGCTGTGGTGGTGCTGAGTGGTGCTGTTGTGGTGCTTAGTGATGCTGTGGTGGTGCTGAGTGGTGCTGTGGAGGTGCTGAGTGATAATGTGGCTGTGCTGAGTGATGATGTGGTGATGCTGAGTGCTGCTGTGGTGGTGCTGAGTGGTGCTGGGGTGTTGCTGAGTGGTGCTGTTGTGGTGCTGAGTGGTGCTGTGGTGGTGCTGAGTGATGCTGGGGTGGCGCTGAGTGATAATGTGGTGGTGCTGAGTGATCCTGGGGTAGCGCTGAGTGATGATGTGGTGATGCTGAGTGGTGCTTTGGTGGTGCTGAGTGATGCTGTGGTGGTGCTGAGTGGTGCTGGGGTGGTGGTGAGTGGTGCCGTGGTGGTGCTGAGTGGTGCTGTGGTGCTGCTGAGTTATGCTGTGGTGGTGCTGCGTGGTGCTGTGGTGGTGCTGAGTGATGCTTTGGTGGTGCTGAGTGATAATGTGGTGGAGCTGAGTGGTGCTGTGGTGGTGCTGAGTGGTGTTGTGGTGGTGCTGAGTGATCCTGGGGTAGCACTGAGTGATGATGTGGTGATGCTGAGTGGTGCTGTGGTGGTGCTGAGTGATGCTGTGCTGGTGCTGAGTGGTGCTGGGGTGGTGCTGAGTGGTGCTGTGGTGGTGCTGAGTGGTGCTGTGGTGGTGCTGAGTGGTGCTGTGGTGGTACTGAGTGGTGCTGTGGTGGTGCTGAGTGATGCTGGGGTGGCGCTGAGTGATGCTGTGGTGGTGCTGAATAGTGCTGTGGTGGTGCTTAGTGGTGCTGTGGTGGTGCTGAGTGATGCTGTGGTGGTGCTGAGTGGTGCTGTGGTGGTGCTGAGTGATGCTGTGGAGGTGCTGAGAGGTGCTGTGGTGGTGCTGAGTGATAATGTGGTGGTGCTGAGTGGTGCTGTGGTGGTGCTGAGGGGTGGTGTTCTGGTGCTGAGTGGTGCTGTGGTGGTGTTGAGTGGTGCTGGGGTGTTGCTGAGTGGTGCTGTGGTGGTGTTGAGTGGTGCTGTGGTGGTGCTGAGTGATGCTGGGGTTGCGCTGAGTGATAATGGGGTGGCGCTGAGTGATAATGTGGTGGTGCTGAGTGATCCTGGGGTAGCGCTGAGTGATGATGTGGTGATGCTGAGTGGTGCTTTGGTGGTGCTGAGTGATGCTGTGGTGGTACTGAGTGATGCTGTGGAGGTGCTGAGTGGTGCTGTGGTGGTGCTGAGTGATGCTGGGGTGGCGCTGAGTGATAATGTGGTGGTGATGAGTGATCCTGGGGTAGCGCTGAGTGATGATGTGGTGATGCTGAGTGGTGCTTTGGTGGTGCTGAGTGATGCTGTGGTGGTGCTGAGTGGTGCTGGGGTGGTGCTGAGTGGTGCTGTGGTGGTGCTGAGTGGTGCTGTGGTGGTGCTGAGTTATGCTGTGGTGGTGCTGCGTGGTGCTGTGGTGGTGCTGAGTGATGCTTTGGCGGTGCTGAGTGATAATGTGGTGGTGCTGAGTGATGCTGTGTAGCGCTGAGAGATGATGTGGTGTTGCTGAGTGGTGCTGTGGTGGTGCTGAGTGGTGCTGTGGTGGTGCTGAGTGGTGCTGTTGTGGTGCTTAGTGATGCTGTGGTGGTGCTGAGTGGTGCTGTGGAGGTGCTGAGTGATAATGTGGCTGTGCTGAGTGATGATGTGGTGATGCTGAGTGCTGCTGGGGTGGCGCTGAGTGGTGCTGTGGTGGTGCTGAGTGGTGCTGGGGTGTTGCTGAGTGGTGCTGTTGTGGTGCTGAGGGGTGCTGTGGTGGTGCTGAGTGATGCTGGGGTGGCGCTGAGTGATAATGTGGTGGTGCTGAGTGATCCTGGGGTAGCGCTGAGTGATGATGTGGTGATGCTGAGTGGTGCTTTGGTGGTGCTGAGTGATGCTGTGGTGGTGCTGAGTGGTGCTGGGGTGGTGGTGAGTGGTGCCGTGGTGCTGCTGAGTGGTGCTGTGGTGCTGCTGAGTTATGCTGTGGTGGTGCTGCGTGGTGCTGTGGTGGTGCTGAGTGATGCTTTGGTGGTGCTGAGTGATAATGTGGTGGAGCTGAGTGGTGCTGTGGTGGTGCTGAGTGGTGTTGTGGTGGTGCTGAGTGATCCTGGGGTAGCACTGAGTGATGATGTGGTGATGCTGAGTGGTGCTGTGGTGGTGCTGAGTGATGCTGTGCTGGTGCTGAGTGGTGCTGGGGTGGTGCTGAGTGGTGCTGTGGTGGTGCTGAGTGGTGCTGTGGTGGTGCTGAGTGGTGCTGTGGTGGTACTGAGTGGTGCTGTGGTGGTGCTGAGTGATGCTGGGGTGGCGCTGAGTGATGCTGTGGTGGTGCTGAATAGTGCTGTGGTGGTGCTTAGTGGTGCTGTGGTGGTGCTGAGTGATGCTGTGGTGGTGCTGAGTGGTGCTGTGGTGGTGCTGAGTGATGCTGTGGAGGTGCTGAGAGGTGCTGTGGTGGTGCTGAGTGATAATGTGGTGGTGCTGAGTGGTGCTGTGGTGGTGCTGAGGGGTGATGTTCTGGTGCTGAGTGGTGCTGTGGTGGTGGTGAGTGGTGCTGTGGTGGTGTTGAGTGGTGCTGGGGTGTTGCTGAGTGGTGCTGTGGTGGTGTTGAGTGGTGCTGTGGTGGTGCTGAGTGATGCTGGGGTGGCGCTGAGTGATAATGGGGTGGCGCTGAGTGATAATGTGGTGGTGCTGAGTGATCCTGGGGTAGCGCTGAGTGATGATGTGGTGATGCTGAGTGGTGCTTTGGTGGTGCTGAGTGATGCTGTGGTGGTGCTGAGTGGTGCTGTGGTGGTGCTGAGTGGTGCTGTGGTGGTGCTGAGTTATGCTGTGGTGGTGCTGCGTGGTACTGTGGTGGTGCTGAGTGATGCTTTGGCGGTGCTGAATGATAATGTGGTGGTGCTGAGTGATAATGTGGTGGTGCTGAGTGGTGCTGTGGTGGTGCTGAGTGGTGTTGTGGTGGTGCTGAGTGATCCTGGGGTAGCACTGAGTGATGATGTGGTGATGCTGAGTGGTGCTGTGGTGGTGCTGAGTGATGCTGTGCTGGTGCTGAGTGGTGCTGGGGTGGTGCTGAGTGGTGCTGTGGTGGTGCTGAGTGGTGCTGTGGTGGTGCTGAGTGGTGCTGTGGTGGTACTGAGTGGTGCTGTGGTGGTGCTGAGTGATGCTAGGGTGGCGCTGAGTGATACTGTGGTGGTGCTGAATAGTGCTGTGGCGGTGCTTAGTGGTGCTGTGGTGGTGCTGAGTGATGCTGTGGTGTTGCTGAGTGTTGCTGTGGTGTTGCTGAGTGATGCTGTGGAGGTGCTGAGTGGTGCTTTGGTGGTGCTGAGTGATAATGTGGTGGTGCTGAGTGGTGCTGTGGTGGTGCTGAGGGGTGATGTTCTGGTGCTGAGTGGTGCTGTGGTGGTGCTGAGTGATGCTGTGGTGGTGCTGAGTGGTGCTGAGTGATAATGTGGTGGTGCTGAGTGATATTGTGGTGGTGCTGAGTGATGCTGGGGTAGCGCTGAGTGATGATGTGTTGATGCTGAGTGGTGTTGTGGTGGTGCTGTGGTGATGCTGACTGGTGCTGTGGTGGTGCTGAGTGGTGCTATGGTGGTGCTGAGTGATGCTGTGGTGGTGCTGAGTGGTACTGTGGTGGTGCTGAGTGATAATGTGGTGGTGCTGAATGATAATGTGGTGGTGCTGAGTGATGCTGGGGTAGCGCTGAGTGATGATGTGGTGATGCTGAATGGTGCTGTGGTGGTGCTGAGTGGTGCTGTTGTGGGGCTGAGTGGTGCTTTGGTGGTGCTGAGTGGTGCTGTGGTGGTGTTGAGTGGTGCTGTGTGGTGCTGAGTGGTGCAGTGGTGGTGCTGAGTGGTGCTGTGGTGGTGCTGAGGGATAATGTGGTGGTGCTGAGTGATAATGTGGTGGTGCTGAGTGATGCTGGGGTAGCGCTGAGTGATAATGTGGTGATGCTGAGTGATAATGTCGTGGTGCTGAGTGATGCTGGGGTAGCGCTGAGTGATGATGTGGTGCTGCTAAGTGATGATGTGGTGCTGAGTGGTGCTGTGGTGATGCTGAGTGGTGCTAAGTGGTGCTGTGGTGGTGCTGAGTGATGCTGTGGTGGTGCTGAGTGGTGCTGTGGTGTTGCTGAGTGATAATGTGGTGGTGCTGAGTGATGATGTGGTGGTGCTGAGTGGTGCTGAGTGGTGCTGTGGTGGTGCTGAGTGATGCTGGGGTGGCGCTGAGTGATAATGTGGTGGTGCTGAGTGATCCTGGGGTAGCGCTGAGTGATGATGTGGTGATGCTGAGTGGTGCATTGGTGGTGCTGAGTGATGCTCAGGTGGTGCTGAGTGGTGCTGGGGTGGTGCTGAGTGGTGCTATGGTGGTGCTGAGTGGTGCTGTGGTGGTGCTGAGTTATGCTGTGGTGGTGCTGCGTGGTGCTCTGGTGGTGCTGAGTGATGCTTTGGTGGTGCTGAGTGATAATGTGGTGGTGCTGAGTGATGCTGTGTAGCGCTGAGTGATGATGTGGTGATGCTGAGTGGTGCTGTGGTGGTGCTGAGTAGTGCTGTGGAGGTGCTGAGTGGTGCTGTGGAGGTGCTGAGTGATAATGTGGCGGTGCTGAGTGATGATGTGGTGATGCTGAGTGGTGCTGTGGTGGTGCTGAGTGCTGCTGGGGTGGCGCTGAGTGGTTCTGTGGTGGTGCTGAGTGGTGCTGGGGTGTTGCTGAGTGGTGCTGTGGTAGTGCTGAGTGATGCTGGGGTGGCGATGAGGGATAATGTGATGGTGCTGAGTGATCCTGGGGTAGCGCTGAGTGATGATGTGGTGATGCTGAGTGATAATGTGGTGGTGCTGAGTGGTGCTGTGGTGGTGCTGAGTGGTGTTGTGGTGGTGCTGAGTGGTGCTGTGGTGGTGCTGAGTGATGCTGGGGTGGTGCTGAGTGATAATGTGGTGGTGCTGAGTGATCCTGGGGTAGCGCTGAGTGATGATGTGGTGATGCTGAGTGGTGCTGTGGTGGTGCTGAGTGATGCTGTGCTGGTGCTGAGTGGTGCTGGGGTGGTGCTGAGTGGTGCTGTGGTGGTGCTGAGTGGTGCTGTGGTGGTGCTGAGTGATGCTGTGCTGGTGCTGAGTGGTGCTGGGGTGGTGCTGAGTGATGCTGTGGTGGTGCTGAGTGGTGCTGTGGTGGTGCTGAGTGGTGCTGTGGTGGTGCTGAGTTATGCTGTGGTGGTGCTGCGTGGTACTGTGGTAGTGCTGAGTGATGCTTTGGCGGTGCTGAATGATAATGTGGTGGTGCTGAGTGATAATGTGGTGGTGCTGAGTGGTGCTGTGGTGGTGCTGAGTGGTGTTGTGGTGGTGCTGAGTGATCCTGGGGTAGCACTGAGTGATGATGTGGTGATGCTGAGTGGTGCTGTGGTGGTGCTGAGTGATGCTGTGCTGGTGCTGAGTGGTGCTGGGGTGGTGCTGAGTGGTGCTGTGGTGGTGCTGAGTGGTGCTGTGGTGGTGCTGAGTGGTGCTGTGGTGGTACTGAGTGGTGCTGTGGTGGTGCTGAGTGATGCTAGGGTGGCGCTGAGTGATACTGTGGTGGTGCTGAATAGTGCTGTGGCGGTGCTTAGTGGTGCTGTGGTGGTGCTGAGTGATGCTGTGGTGTTGCTGAGTGTTGCTGTGGTGGTGCTGAGTGATGCTGTGGAGGTGCTGAGTGGTGCTTTGGTGGTGCTGAGTGATAATGTGGTGGTGCTGAGTGGTGCTGTGGTGGTGCTGAGGGGTGATGTTCTGGTGCTGAGTGGTGCTGTGGTGGTGCTGAGTGATGCTGTGGTGGTGCTGAGTGGTGCTGAGTGATATTGTGGTGGTGCTGAGTGATGCTGGGGTAGCGCTGAGTGATGATGTGTTGATGCTGAGTGGTGTTGTGGTGGTGCTGTGGTGATGCTGACTGGTGCTGTGGTGGTGCTGAGTGGTGCTATGGTGGTGCTGAGTGATGCTGTGGTGGTGCTGAGTGGTACTGTGGTGGTGCTGAGTGATAATGTGGTGGTGCTGAATGATAATGTGGTGGTGCTGAGTGATGCTGGGGTAGCGCTGAGTGATGATGTGGTGATGCTGAATGGTGCTGTGGTGGTGCTGAGTGGTGCTGTTGTTGTGCTGATTGGTGCTTTGGTGGTGCTGAGTGGTGCTGTGGTTGTGTTGAGTGGTGCTGTGTGGTGCTGAGTGGTGCAGTGGTGGTGCTGAGTGGTGCTGTGGTGGTGCTGAGGGATAATGTGGTGGTGCTGAGTGATAATGTGGTGGTGCTGAGTGATGCTGGGGTAGCGCTGAGTGATAATGTGGTGATGCTGAGTGATAATGTCGTGGTGCTGAGTGATGCTGGGGTAGCGCTGAGTGATGATGTGGTGCTGCTAAGTGATGATGTGGTGCTGAGTGGTGCTGTGGTGATGCTGAGTGGTGCTAAGTGGTGCTGTGGTGGTGCTGAGTGATGCTGTGGTGGTGCTGAGTGGTGCTGTGGTGTTGCTGAGTGATAATGTGGTGGTGCTGAGTGATGATGTGGTGTTGCTGAGTGGTGCTGAGTGGTGCTGTGGTGGTGCTGAGTGATGCTGGGGTGGCGCTGAGTGATAATGTGGTGGTGCTGAGTGATCCTGGGGTAGCGCTGAGTGATGATGTGGTGATGCTGAGTGGTGCATTGGTGGTGCTGAGTGATGCTGTGGTGGTGCTGAGTGGTGCTGGGGTGGTGCTGAGTGGTGCTATGGTGGTGCTGAGTGGTGCTGTGGTGGTGCTGAGTTATGCTGTGGTGGTGCTGCGTGGTGCTCTGGTGGTGCTGAGTGATGCTTTGGTGGTGCTGAGTGATAATGTGGTGGTGCTGAGTGATGCTGTGTAGCGCTGAGTGATGATGTGGTGATGCTGAGTGGTGCTGTGGTGGTGCTGAGTAGTGCTGTGGAGGTGCTGAGTGGTGCTGTGGAGGTGCTGAGTGATAATGTGGCGGTGCTGAGTGATGATGTGGTGATGCTGAGTGGTGCTGTGGTGGTGCTGAGTGCTGCTGGGGTGGCGCTGAGTGGTTCTGTGGTGGTGCTGAGTGGTGCTGGGGTGTTGCTGAGTGGTGCTGTGGTAGTGCTGAGTGATGCTGGGGTGGCAATGAGGGATAATGTGGTGGTGCTGAGTGATCCTGGGGTAGCGCTGAGTGATGATGTGGTGATGCTGAGTGATAATGTGGTGGTGCTGAGTGGTGCTGTGGTGGTGCTGAGTGGTGTTGTGGTGGTGCTGAGTGGTGCTGTGGTGGTGCTGAGTGATGCTGGGGTGGTGCTGAGTGATAATGTGGTGGTGCTGAGTGATCCTGGGGTAGCGCTGAGTGATGATGTGGTGATGCTGAGTGGTGCTGTGGTGGTGCTGAGTGATGCTGTGGTGGTGTTGAGTGGTGCTGGGGTGGTGCTGAGCGGTGCTGTGGTGGTGCTGAGTGGTGCTGTGGTGGTGCTGAGAGGTGCTGTGGTGGTGCTGAGTGGTGCTGTGGTGGTGCTGAGTGATGCTGGGGTGGCGCTGAGTGATGCTGTGGTGCTGCTGAATGGTGCTGTGGTGGTGCTGAGTGGTGCTGTGGTGATGCTGAGTGGTGCTGTGGTGGTGCTGCGTGATGCTGTGGTGGTGCTGAGTGGTGCTGTGGTGGTGCTGCGTGATGCTGTGGTGGTGCTGAGTGATGCTGTGGAGGTGCTGAGTGGTGCTGTGGTGGTGCTGAGTGATAATGTGGTGGTGCTGAGTGGAGCTGTGGTGGTGCTGAGTGGTGCTGTTGTGGTGCTGAGTGGTGCTGTGGTGGTGCTGAGTGATGCTGTCGTGGTGCTGAGTGGTGCTGAGTGATAATGTGGTGGTGCTGAGTGATATTGTGGTGGTGCTGAGTGATGCTGTGGTGGTGATGAGTGGTGCTGTGGTGGTGCTGAGTGGTGCTGTGGTGGTGCTGAGTGGTGCTGTGGTGGTGCTGAGTGATGCTATGGTGGTACTGTGGTGGTGCTGAGGGATAATGTGGTGGTGCTGAGTGGTAATGTGGTGGTGCTGAGTGATAATGTGGTAGCGCTGAGTGATGATGTGGTGATGCTGAGTGGTGCTGTGGTGGTACTGAGTGGTGCTGTGGTGGTGCTGAGTGGTGCTGTGGTGGTGTTTAGTGATGCTGTGGTGGTGCTGAGTGGTGCTGTGGAGGTGCTGAGTGATAATGTGCGGTGCTGAGTGATGATGTGGTGATGCTGAGTGGTGCTGTGGTGGTGCTGAGTGCTGCTGGGGTGGCGCTGAGTGGTGCTGTGGTGGTGCTGAGTGGTGCTGGGGTGTTGCTGAGTGGTGCTGAGTGGTGCTGTGGTGGTGCTGAGTGATGCTGGGGTGGCGCTGGGTGATAATTTGGTGGTGCTGAGTGATCCTGGGGTAGCGCTGAGTGATGATGTGGTGATGCTGAGTGGTGCTTTGGTGGTGCTGAGTGATGCTGTGGTGGTTCTGAGTGGTGCTGGGGTGGTGCTGAGTGGTGCTGTGGTGGTGCTGAGTGGTGCTGTGGTGGTGCTGAGTTATGCTGTGGTGGTGCTGCGTGGTGCTGTGGTGGTGCTGAGTGATGCTTTGGCGGTGCTGAGTGATAATGTGGTGGTGCTGAGTGATGCTGTGTAGCGCTGAGTGATGATGTGGTGTTGCTGAGTGGTGCTGTTGTGCTGCTGAGTGGTGCTCTGGTGGTGCTGAGTGGTGCTGTTGTGGTGCTTAGTGATGCTGTGGTGGTGCTGAGTGCTGCTGTGGAGGTGCTGAGTGATAATGTGGCGGTGCTGAGTGATGATGTGGTGATGCTGAGTGCTGCTGGGGTGGCGCTGAGTGGTGCTGTGGTGGTGCTGAGTGGTGCTGGGGTGTTGCTGAGTGGTGCTGTTGTGGTGCTGAGTGGTGCTGTGGTGGTGCTGAGTGATGCTGGGGTGGCGCTGAGTGATAATGTGGTGGTGCTGAGTGATCCTGGGGTAGGGCTGAGTGATGATGTGGTGATGCTGAGTGGTGCTTTGGTGGTGCTGAGTGATGCTGTGGTGGTGCTGAGTGGTGCTGGGGTGGTGGTGAGTGGTGCCGTGGTGGTGCTGAGTGGTGCTGTGGTGCTGCTGAGTTATGCTGTGGTGGTGCTGCGTGGTGCTGTGGTGGTGCTGAGTGATGCTTTGGTGGTGCTGAGTGATAATGTGGTGGAGCTGAGTGGTGCTGTGGTGGTGCTGAGTGGTGTTGTGGTGGTGCTGAGTGATCCTGGGGTAGCACTGAGTGATGATGTGGTGATGCTGAGTGGTGCTGTGGTGGTGCTGAGTGATGCTGTGCTGGTGCTGAGTGGTGCTGGGGTGGTGCTGAGTGGTGCTGTGGTGGTGCTGAGTGGTGCTGTGGTGGTGCTGAGTGGTGCTGTGGTGGTACTGAGTGGTGCTGTGGTGGTGCTGAGTGATGCTGGGGTGGCGCTGAGTGATGCTGTGGTGGTGCTGAATAGTGCTGTGGTGGTGCTTAGTGGTGCTGTGGTGGTGCTGAGTGATGCTGTGGTGGTGCTGAGTGGTGCTGTGGTGGTGCTGAGTGATGCTGTGAAGGTGCTGAGAGGTGCTGTGGTGGTGCTGAGTGATAATGTGGTGGTGCTGAGTGGTGCTGTGGTGGTGCTGAGGGGTGATGTTCTGGTGCTGAGTGGTGCTGTGGTGGTGCTGAGTGGTGCTGTGGTGGTGTTGAGTGGTGCTGGGGTGTTGCTGAGTGGTGCTGTGGTGGTGTTGAGTGGTGCTGTGGTGGTGCTGAGTGATGCTGGGGTGGCGCTGAGTGATAATGGGGTGGCGCTGAGTGATAATGTGGTGGTGCTGAGTGATCCTGGGTTAGCGCTGAGTGATGATGTGGTGATGCTGAGTGGTGCTTTGGTGGTGCTGAGTGATGCTGTGGTGGTACTGAGTGATGCTGTGGAGGTGCTGAGTGGTGCTGTGGTGGTGCTGAGTGATGCTGGGGTGGCGCTGAGTGATAATGTGGTGGTGCTGAGTGATCCTGGGGTAGCGCTGAGTGATGATGTGGTGATGCTGAGTGGTGCTTTGGTGGTGCTGAGTGATGCTGTGGTGGTGCTGAGTGGTGCTGGGGTGGTGCTGAGTGGTGCTGTGGTGGTGCTGAGTGGTGCTGTGGTGGTGCTGAGTTATGCTGTGGTGGTGCTGCGTGGTGCTGTGGTGGTGCTGAGTGATGCTTTGGCGGTGCTGAGTGATAATGTGGTGGTGCTGAGTGATGCTGTGTAGCGCTGAGTGATGATGTGGTGTTGCTGAGTGGTGCTGTGGTGGTGCTGAGTGGTGCTGTGGTGGTGCTGAGTGGTGCTGTTGTGGTGCTTAGTGATGCTGTGGTGGTGCTGAGTGGTGCTGTGGAGGTGCTGAGTGATAATGTGGCTGTGCTGAGTGATGATGTGGTGAGGCTGAGTGCTGCTGGGGTGGCGCTGAGTGGTGCTGTGGTGGTGCTGAGTGGTGCTGGGGTGTTGCTGAGTGGTGCTGTTGTGGTGCTGAGTGGTGCTGTGGTGGTGCTGAGTGATGCTGGGGTGGCGCTGAGTGATAATGTGGTGGTGCTGAGTGATCCTGGGGTAGCGCTGAGTGATGATGTGGTGATGCTGAGTGGTGCTTTGGTGGTGCTGAGTGATGCTGTGGTGGTGCTGAGTGGTGCTGGGGTGGTGGTGAGTGGTGCCGTGGTGGTGCTGAGTGGTGCTGTGGTGCTGCTGAGTTATGCTGTGGTGGTGCTGCGTGGTGCTGTGGTGGTGCTGAGTGATGCTTTGGTGGAGCTGAGTGATAATGTGGTGGAGCTGAGTGATGCTGTGGTGGTGCTGAGTGGTGTTGTGGTGGTGCTGAGTGATCCTGGGGTAGCACTGAGTGATGATGTGGTGATGCTGAGTGGTGCTGTGGTGGTGCTGAGTGATGCTGTGCTGGTGCTGAGTGGTGCTGGGGTGGTGCTGAGTGGTGCTGTGGTGGTGCTGAGTGGTGCTGTGGTGGTGCTGAGTGGTGCTGTGGTGGTACTGAGTGGTGCTGTGGTGGTGTTGAGTGGTGCTGTGGTGGTGCTGAGTGATGCTGGGGTGGCGCTGAGTGATAATGGGGTGGCGCTGAGTGATAATGTGGTGGTGCTGAGTGATCCTGGGGTAGCGCTGAGTGATGATGTGGTGATGCTGAGTGGTGCTTTGGTGGTGCTGAGTGATGCTGTGGTGGTGCTGAGTGGTGCTGTGGTGGTGCTGAGTGGTGCTGTGGTGGTGCTGAGTTATGCTGTGGTGGTGCTGCGTGGTGCTGTGGTGGTGCTGAGTGATGCTTTGGCGGTGCTGAATGATAATGTGGTGGTGCTGAGTGATAATGTGGTGGTGCTGAGTGGTGCTGTGGTGGTGCTGAGTGGTGTTGTGGTGGTGCTGAGTGATCCTGGGGTAGCACTGAGTGATGATGTGGTGATGCTGAGTGGTGCTGTGGTGGTGCTGAGTGATGCTGTGCTGGTGCTGAGTGGTGCTGGGGTGGTGCTGAGTGGTGCTGTGGTGGTGCTGAGTGGTGCTGTGGTGGTGCTGAGTGATGCTAGGGTGGCGCTGAGTGATACTGTGGTGGTGCTGAATAGTGCTGTGGTGGTGCTTAGTGGTGCTGTGGTGGTGCTGAGTGATGCTGTGGTGTTGCTGAGTGTTGCTGTGGTGGTGCTGAGTGATGCTGTGGAGGTGCTGAGTGGTGCTTTGGTGGTGCTGAGTGATAATGTGGTGGTGCTGAGTGGTGCTGTGGTGGTGCTGAGGGGTGATGTTCTGGTGCTGAGTGGTGCTGTGGTGGTGCTGAGTGATGCTGTGGTGGTGCTGAGTGGTGCTGAGTGATAATGTGGTGGTGCTGAGTGATATTGTGGTGGTGCTGAGTGATGCTGGGGTAGCGCTGAGTGATGATGTGTTGATGCTGAGTGGTGTTGTGGTGGTGCTGTGGTGATGCTGACTGGTGCTGTGGTGGTGCTGAGTGGTGCTATGGTGGTGCTGAGTGATGCTGTGGTGGTGCTGAGTGGTACTGTGGTGGTGCTGAGTGATAATGTGGTGGTGCTGAATGATAATGTGGTGGTGCTGAGTGATGCTGGGGTAGCGCTGAGTGATGATGTGGTGATGCTGAATGGTGCTGTGGTGGTGCTGAGTGGTTCTGTTGTGGGGCTGAGTGGTGCTTTGGTGGTGCTGAGTGGTGCTGTGGTGGTGTTGAGTGGTGCTGTGTGGTGCTGAGTGGTGCAGTGGTGGTGCTGAGTGGTGCTGTGGTGGTGCTGAGGGATAATGTGGTGGTGCTGAGTGATAATGTGGTGGTGCTGAGTGATGCTGGGGTAGCGCTGAGTGATAATGTGGTGATGCTGAGTGATAATGTCGTGGTGCTGAGTGATGCTGGGGTAGCGCTGAGTGATGATGTGGTGCTGCTGAGTGATGATGTGGTGCTGAGTGGTGCTGTGGTGATGCTGAGTGGTGCTAAGTGGTGCTGTGGTGGTGCTGAGTGATGCTGTGGTGGTGCTGAGTGGTGCTGTGGTGTTGCTGAGTGATAATGTGGTGGTGCTGAGTGATGATGTGGTGATGCTGAGTGGTACTGTGGTGGTGCTGAGTGATGCTGGGGGGCTCTGAGTAGTGCTGTGGTGGTGCTGAGTGGTGCTGGGGTGTTACTGAGTGGTGCTGTGGTGGTGCTGAGTGGTGCTGTGGTGGTGCTTAGTTGTGCTGTGGTGGTGCTGAGTGATGCTGTGGTGGTGCTGAGTGGTGCTCTGGTGCTGAGTGATGCTGAGTGGTGATGTGGTGATGCTGAGTGATGCTGTGGCAGTGCTGAGTGATGCTGTGGCTCTGCTGAGTGGTGCTGTGGTGGTGCTGAGTGATAATGTGGTGGTGCTGAGTGATGATGTGGTGATGCTGAGTGGTACTGTGGTGGTGCTGAGTGATGCTGGGGGGCTCTGAGTAGTGCTGTGGTGGTGCTGAGTGGTGCTGGGGTGGTGCTGAGTGATGCTGTGGTGGTGCTGAGTGGTGCTGTGGTGGTGCTGAGTGATAATGTGGTGGTGCTGAGTGATAATGTGGTGGTGCTGAGTGGTGCTGTGGTGGTGCTGAGTGGTGTTGTGGTGTTGCTGAGTGGTGCTGTGGTGGTGCTGAGTGATAATGTGGTGGTGCTGAGTGATAATGTGGTGGTGTTGTGTGATAATGTGGTGGTGCCGAGTGATGCTGGGGTAGCGCTGAGTGGGGCTGTGGTGGTGCTGAGTGATGCTGGGGTGGCGCTGAGTGATAATGTGGTGGTGCTGAGTTATCCTGGGGTAGCGCTGAGTGATGATGTGGTGATGCTGAGTGCTGCTGTGGTGGTGCTGAGTGGTGCTGTGGTGGTGCTGAGTGATGCTGTGGTGGTGCTGAGTAGTGCTGGTGTGGAACTGAGTGATAATGTGGTGGTGCTGAGTGATAATGTGGTGGTGCTGAGTGATGCTGGGGTAGCGCTGAGTGATAATGTGGTGGTGCTGAGTGATAATGTGGTGGTGCTGAGTGATGCTGGGGTAGCGCTGAGTGATGATGTGGTGATGCTGAGTGGTGCTGTGGTGCTGAGTGGTGCTTTGGTGATGCTGAGTGGTGATGAGTGGTGCTGTGGTGGTGCTGAGTGATGCTGTGGTGGTGCTGAGTGGTGCTGTGGTGGTTCTGAGTGATGATGTGTTGATGCTGTGGAGGTCCTGAGTGGTGCTGGGGTGGTGCTGAGTGGTGCTGTGGTGGTGCTGAGTGGGGCTGTGGTGGTGCTGAGTGGTGCTGGGGTGGTGCTGAGTGGTGCTGTGGTGGTGCTGAGTGATGCTGTGGTGGTGCTGGGTAGTGCTGGGGTGGAACTGAGTGATAATGTGGTGGTGCTGAGTGATAATGTGGTGGTGCTGAGTGATGCTGGGGTATTGCTGAGTGATGATATGGTGATGCTGAGTGGTGCTGTGGTGGTACTGAGTGATGCTGGGGTGGTGCTGAGTGATGCTGTGGTGGTGCTGAGTGGTGCTGTGGTGGTGCTGAGTGGTGCTGTGGTGATGCTGTGGTGATGCTGTGGTGGTGTATGTATGTATTGTGACTTATATAGCGCACGTATCACCCGAAGGCATCAAGGCGCTTGCCTTGGGAACCCGTCCTGGCTTTTTCCCTGTGAGATAACCCCTACTGGGCATCCCCAAGGTGAAAGCCAGGCATCCCGCAGCGGGTGGGCTGCCGTAGTGGAGATAAAGCAAGCTATTGCCCAGAGTTGCAGCGTGGGGCCCCATGATTAGAGTAGGTACCGAGGCGAGAATTATCGAGTCCGTGGACATTTTTGGGCTCAGGAGCCTGCCGCGTCGGGAATTGAACCCTGGTCCCGGCCAGACCTTGCATCAGGGTCCGCCGCTCTAATCAGTGAGCCACACTCCTCCACTGCTGAGGGATAATGTGGTGGTGCTGAGTGGTGCTGCGGTGGTGCTGAGCGGTGTTGTGGTGGTGCTTAGTGGTGCTGTGGTGGTGCTGAGTGATGCTGGGGTGGTGCTGAGTGATGATGTGGTGATGCTGAGTGGTGCTGTGGTGGTGCTAAGTGATGCTGGGGTGGTGCTGAGTGGTGCTGTGGTGGTGCTGAGTGGTGCTGGGGTGTTGCTGAGTGGTGCTGGGGTGTTGCTGAGTGGTGCTGTGGTGGTGCTGAGTGATGCTGGGGTGGCGATGAGGGATAATGTGGTGGTGCTGAGTGATCCTGGGGTAGCGCTGAGTGATGATGTGGTGATGCTGAGTGATAATGTGGTGGTGCTGAGTGATGCTGTTGTGGTGCTGAGTGGTGCTGTGGAGGTGCTGAGTGATAATGTGGTGGTGCTGAGTGATAATGTGGTGATGCTGAGTGGTGCTGTGGTGGTGCTGAGTGATGCTGGGGTGGCACTGAGTGGTGCTGTGGTAGTGCTGAGTGGTGCTGGGGTGTTGCTCAGTGGTGCTGTGGTGGTGCTGAGTGGTGCTGTGGTGGTGCTGAGTGATGCAGGGGTAGCGATGAGGGATAATGTGGTGGTGCTGAGTGATCCTGGGGTAGCGCTGAGTGATGATGTGGTGATGCTGAGTGATAATGTGGTGGTGCTGAGTGGTGCTGTGGTGGTGCTGAGTGGTGTTGTGGTGGTGCTGAGTAGTGCTGTGGTGGTGCTGAGTGATGCTGGGGTGGTGCTGAGTGATAATGTGGTGGTGCTGAGTGTTCCTGGGGTAGCGCTGAGTGATGATGTGGTGATGCTGAGTGGTGCTGTGGTGGTGCTGAGTGATGCTGTGGAGGTGTTGAGTGGTGCTGGGGTGGTGCTGAGCGGTGCTGTGGTGGTGCTGAGTGGTGATGTGGTGGTGCTGAGAGGTGCTGTGGTGGTGCTGAGTGGTGCTGTGTTGGTGCTGAGTGATGCTGTGATGGTGCTGAATGGTGCTGTGGTGGTGCTGAGTGGTGCTGTGGTGATGCTGAGTGGTGCTGTGGTGATGCTGCGTGATGCTGTGGTGGTGCTGAGTGGTGCTGTGGTGGTACTGAGTGATGCTGTGGAGGTGCTGAGTGGTGCTGTGGTGGTGCTGAGTGATAATGTGGTGGTGCTGAGTGATAATGTGGTGGTGCTGAGTGGAGCTGTGGTGGTGCTGAGTGGTGCTGTTGTGGTGCTGAGTGGTGCTGTTGTGGTGCTGAGTGGTGCTGTGGTGGTGCTGAGTGATGCTGTCGTGGTGCTGAGTGATAATGTGGTGGTGCTGAGTGATATTGTGGTGGTGCTGAGTGATGCTGTGGTGGTGATGAGTGGTGCTGTGGTCGTGCTGAGTGGTGCTGTGGTGGTGCTGAGTGGTGCTGTGGTGGTGCTGAGTGATGCTGTGGTGGTACTGTGGTGGTGCTGAGGGATAATGTGGTGGTGCTGAGTGATAATGTGGTGGTGCTGAGTGATAATGTGGTGGTGCTGAGTGATGCTGTGTAGCGCTGAGTGATGATGTGGTGATGCTGAGTGGTGCTGTGGTGGTGCTGAGTGGTGCTGTGGTGGTGCTTAGTGATGCTGTGGTGGTGCTGAGTGGTGCTGTGGAGGTGCTGAGTGATAATGTGGTGGTGCTGAGTGATGATGTGGTGATGCTGAGTGGTGCTGTGGTGGGGCTGAGTGCTGCTGGGGTGGCGCTGAGTGGTGCTGTGGTGGTGCTGAGTGGTGCTGGGGTGTTGCTGAGTGGTGCTGAGTGGTGCTGTGGTGGTGCTGAGTGATGCTGGGGTGGCGCTGAGTGATAATGTGGTGGTGCTGAGTGATCCTGGGGTAGCGCTGAGTGATGATGTGGTGATGCTGAGTGGTGCATTGGTGGTGCTGAGTGATGCTGTGGTGGTGCTGAGTGGTGCTGGGGTGGTGCTGAGTGGTGCTATGGTGGTGCTGAGTGGTGCTGTGGAGGTGCTGAGTGGTGCTGTGAAGGTGCTGAGTGATAATGTGGCGGTGCTGAGTGATGATGTGGTGATGCTGAGTGGTGCTGTGGTGGTGCTGAGTGCTGCTGGGGTGGCGCTGAGTGGTTCTGTGGTGGTGCTGAGTGGTGCTGGGGTGTTGCTGAGTGGTGCTGTGGTGGTGCTGAGTGATGCTGGGGTGGCGATGAGGGATAATGTGGTGGTGCTGAGTGATCCTGGGGTAGCGCTGAGTGATGATGTGGTGATGCTGAGTGATAATGTGGTGGTGCTGAGTGGTGCTGGGCTGGTGCTGAGTGGTGTTGTGGTGGTGCTGAGTGGTGCTGTGGTGGTGCTGAGTGATGCTGGGGTGGTGCTGAGTGATAATGTGGTGGTGCTGAGTGATCCTGGGGTAGCGCTGAGTGATGATGTGGTGATGCTGAGTGGTGCTGTGGTGGTGCTGAGTGATGCTGTGGTGGTGTTGAGTGGTGCTGGGGTGGTGCTGAGCGGTGCTGTGGTGGTGCTGAGTGGTGCTGTGGTGGTGCTGAGAGGTGCTGTGGTGGTGCTGAGTGGTGCTGTGCTGGTGCTGAGTGATGCTGGGGTGGCGCTGAGTGATGCTGTGGTGGTGCTGAATGGTGCTGTGGTGGTGCTGAGTGGTGCTGTGGTGATGCTGAGTGGTGCTGTGGTGGTGCTGCGTGATGCTGTGGTGGTGCTGAGTGGTGCTGTGGTGGTGCTGCGTGATGCTGTGGTGGTGCTGAGTGATGCTGTGGAGGTGCTGAGTGGTGCTGTGGTGGTGCTGAGTGATAATGTGGTGGTGCTGAGTGGAGCTGTGGTGGTGCTGAGTGGTGCTGTTGTGGTGCTGAGTGGTGCTGTGGTGGTGCTGAGTGATGCTGTTGTGGTGCTGAGTGGTGCTGAGTGATAATGTGGTGGTGCTGAGTGATATTGTGGTGGTGCTGAGTGATGCTGTGGTGGTGATGAGTGGTGCTGTGGTGGTGCTGAGTGGTGCTGTGGTGGTGCTGAGTGGTGCTGTGGTGGTGCTGAGTGATGCTGTGGTGGTACTGTGGTGGTGCTGAGGGATAATGTGGTGGTGCTGAGTGATAATGTGGTGGTGCTGAGTGATAATGTGGTGGTGCTGAGTGATGCTGTGTAGCGCTGAGTGATGATGTGGTGATGCTGAGTGGTGCTGTGGTGGTACTGAGTGGTGCTGTGGTGGTGCTGAGTGGTGCTGTGGTGGTGTTTAGTGATGCTGTGGTGGTGCTGAGTGGTGCTGTGGAGGTGCTGAGTGATAATGTGCGGTGCTGAGTGATGATGTGGTGATGCTGAGTGGTGCTGTGGTGGTGCTGAGTGCTGCTGGGGTGGCGCTGAGTGGTGCTGTGGTGGTGCTGAGTGGTGCTGGGGTGTTGCTGAGTGGTGCTGAGTGGTGCTGTGGTGGTGCTGAGTGATGCTGGGGTGGCGCTGAGTGATAATGTGGTGGTGCTGAGTGATCCTGGGGTAGCGCTGAGTGATGATGTGGTGATGCTGAGTGGTGCTTTGGTGGTGCTGAGTGATGCTGTGGTGGTGCTGAGTGGTGCTGGGGTGGTGCTGAGTGGTGCTGTGGTGGTGCTGAGTGGTGCTGTGGTGGTGCTGAGTTATGCTGTGGTGGTGCTGCGTGGTGCTGTGGTGGTGCTGAGTGATGCTTTGGCTGTGCTGAGTGATAATGTGGTGGTGCTGAGTGATGCTGTGTAGCGCTGAGTGATGATGTGGTGTTGCTGAGTGGTGCTGTGGTGCTGCTGAGTGGTGCTGTGGTGGTGCTGAGTGGTGCTGTTGTGGTGCTTAGTGATGCTGTGGTGGTGCTGAGTGGTGCTGTGGAGGTGCTGAGTGATAATGTGGCGGTGCTGAGTGATGATGTGGTGATGCTGAGTGCTGCTGGGGTGGCGCTGAGTGGTGCTGTGGTGGTGCTGAGTGGTGCTGGGGTGTTGCTGAGTGGTGCTGTTGTGGTGCTGAGTGGTGCTGTGGTGGTGCTGAGTGATGCTGGGGTGGCGCTGAGTGATAATGTGGTGGTGCTGAGTGATCCTGGGGTAGCGCTGAGTGATGATGTGGTGATGCTGAGTGGTGCTTTGGTGGTGCTGAGTGATGCTGTGGTGGTGCTGAGTGGTGCTGGGGTGGTGGTGAGTGGTGCCGTGGTGGTGCTGAGTGGTGCTGTGGTGCTGCTGAGTTATGCTGTGGTGGTGCTGCGTGGTGCTGTGGTGGTGCTGAGTGATGCTTTGGTGGTGCTGAGTGATAATGTGGTGGAGCTGAGTGGTGCTGTGGTGGTGCTGAGTGGTGTTGTGGTGGTGCTGAGTGATCCTGGGGTAGCACTGAGTGATGATGTGGTGATGCTGAGTGGTGCTGTGGTGGTGCTGAGTGATGCTGTGCTGGTGCTGAGTGGTGCTGGGGTGGTGCTGAGTGGTGCTGTGGTGGTGCTGAGTGGTGCTGTGGTGGTGCTGAGCGGTGCTGTGGTGGTCCTGAGTGGTGCTGTGGTGGTGCTGAGTGATGCTGGGGTGGCGCTGAGTGATGCTGTGGTGGTGCTGAATAGTGCTGTGGTGGTGCTTAGTGGTGCTGTGGTGGTGCTGAGTGATGCTGTGGTGGTGCTGAGTGGTGCTGTGGTGGTGCTGAGTGATGCTGTGGAGGTGCTGAGAGGTGCTGTGGTGGTGCTGAGTGATAATGTGGTGGTGCTGAGGGGTGCTGTGGTGGTGCTGAGGGGTGATGTTCTGGTGCTGAGTGGTGCTGTGGTGGTGCTGAGTGGTGCTGTGGTGGTGTTGAGTGGTGCTGGGGTGTTGCTGAGTGGTGCTGTGGTGGTGTTGAGTGGTGCTGTGGTGGTGCTGAGTGATGCTGGGGTGGCGCTGAGTGATAATGGGGTGGCGCTGAGTGATAATGTGGTGGTGCTGAGTGATCCTGGGGTAGCGCTGAGTGATGATGTGGTGATGCTGAGTGGTGCTTTGGTGGTGCTGAGTGATGCTGTGGTGGTACTGAGTGATGCTGTGGAGGTGCTGAGTGGTGCTGTGGTGGTGCTGAGTGATGCTGGGGTGGCGCTGAGTGATAATGTGGTGGTGCTGAGTGATCCTGGGGTAGCGCTGAGTGATGATGTGGTGATGCTGAGTGGTGCTTTGGTGGTGCTGAGTGATGCTGTGGTGGTGCTGAGTGGTGCTGGGGTGGTGCTGAGTGGTGCTGTGGTGGTGCTGAGTGGTGCTGTGGTGGTGCTGAGTTATGCTGTGGTGGTGCTGCGTGGTGCTGTGGTGGTGCTGAGTGATGCTTTGGCGGTGCTGAGTGATAATGTGGTGGTGCTGAGTGATGCTGTGTAGCGCTGAGTGATGATGTGGTGTTGCTGAGTGGTGCTGTGGTGGTGGTGAGTGGTGCTGTGGTGGTGCTGAGTGGTGCTGTTGTGGTGCTTAGTGATGCTGTGGTGGTGCTGAGTGGTGCTGTGGAGGTGCTGAGTGATAATGTGGCGGTGCTGAGTGATGATGTGGTGATGCTGAGTGCTGCTGGGGTGGCGCTGAGTGGTGCTGTGGTGGTGCTGAGTGGTGCTGGGGTGTTGCTGAGTGGTGCTGTTGTGGTGCTGAGTGGTGCTGTGGTGGTGCTGAGTGATGCTGGGGTGGCGCTGAGTGATAATGTGGTGATAATGAGTGGTGCTTTGGTGGTGCTGAGTGATGCTGTGGTGGTGCTGAGTGGTGCTGGGGTGGTGGTGAGTGGTGCCGTGGTGGTGCTGAGTGGTGCTGTGGTGCTGCTGAGTTATGCTGTGGTGGTGCTGCGTGGTGCTGTGGTGGTGCTGAGTGATGCTTTGGTGGTGCTGAGTGATAATGTGGTGGAGCTGAGTGGTGCTGTGGTGGTGCTGAGTGGTGTTGTGGTGGTGCTGAGTGATCCTGGGGTAGCACTGAGTGATGATGTGGTGATGCTGAGTGGTGCTGTGGTGGTGCTGAGTGATGCTGTGCTGGTGCTGAGTGGTGCTGGGGTGGTGCTGAGTGGTGCTGTGGTGGTGCTGTGGTGGTACTGAGTGGTGCTGTGGTGGTGCTGAGTGATGCTGGGGTGGCGCTGAGTGATGCTGTGGTGGTGCTGAATAGTGCTGTGGTGGTGCTTAGTGGTGCTGTGGTGGTGCTGAGTGATGCTGTGGTGGTGCTGAGTGGTGCTGTGGTGGTGCTGAGTGATGCCGTGGAGGTGCTGAGAGGTGCTGTGGTGGTGCTGAGTGATAATGTGGTGGTGCTGAGTGGTGCTGTGGTGGTGCTGAGGGGTGATGTTCTGGTGCTGAGTGGTGCTGTGGTGGTGCTAAATGGTGCTGTGGTGGTGTTGAGTGGTGCTGGGGTGTTGCTGAGTGGTGCTGTGGTGGTGTTGAGTGGTGCTGTGGTGATGCTGAGTGATGCTGGGGTGGCGCTGAGTGATAATGGGGTGGCGCTGAGTGATAATGTGGTGGTGCTGAGTGATCCTGGGGTAGCGCTGAGTGATGATGTGGTGATGCTGAGTGGTGCTTTGGTGGTGCTGAGTTATGCTGTGGTGGTGCTGCGTGGTGCTGTGGTGGTGCTGAGTGATGCTTTGGCGGTGCTGAATGATAATGTGGTGGTGCTGAGTGATAATGTGGTGGTGCTGAGTGGTGCTGTGGTGGTGCTGAGTGATGCTGTGCTGGTGCTGAGTGGTGCTGGGGTGGTGCTGAGTGGTGCTGTGGTGGTGCTGAGTGGTGCTGTGGTGGTGCTGAGTGGTGCTGTGGTGGTGTTGAGTGGTGCTGGGGTGTTGCTGAGTGGTGCTGTGGTGGTGTTGAGTGGTGCTGTGGTGATGCTGAGTGATGCTGGGGTGGCGCTGAGTGATAATGGGGTGGCGCTGAGTGATAATGTGGTGGTGCTGAGTGATCCTGGGGTAGCGCTGAGTGATGATGTGGTGATGCTGAGTGGTGCTTTGGTGGTGCTGAGTTATGCTGTGGTGGTGCTGCGTGGTGCTGTGGTGGTGCTGAGTGATGCTTTGGTGGTGCTGAGTGATCCTGGGGTAGCACTGAGTGATGATGTGGTGATGCTGAGTGGTGCTGTGGTGGTGCTGAGTGATGCTGTGCTGGTGCTGAGTGGTGCTGGGGTGGTGCTGAGTGGTGCTGTGGTGGTGCTGAGTGGTGCTGTGGTGGTGCTGAGTGGTGCTGTGGTGGTGCTGAGTGGTGCTGTGGTGGTACTGAGTGGTGCTGTGGTGGTGCTGAGTGATGCTAGGGTGGCGCTGAGTGATACTGTGGTGGTGCTGAATAGTGCTGTGGTGGTGCTTAGTGGTGCTGTGGTGGTGCTGAGTGATGCTGTGGTGTTGCTGAGTGTTGCTGTGGTGGTGCTGAGTGATGCTGTGGAGGTGCTGAGTGGTGCTTTGGTGGTGCTGAGTGATAATGTGGTGGTGCTGAGTGGTGCTGTGGTGGTGCTGAGGGGTGATGTTCTGGTGCTGAGTGGTGCTGTGGTGGTGCTGAGTGATGCTGTGGTGGTGCTGAGTGGTGCTGATTGATAATGTGGTGGTGCTGAGTGATATTGTGGTGGTGCTGAGTGATGCTGGGGTAGCGCTGAGTGATGATGTGGTGATGCTGAGTGGTGTTGTGGTGGTGCTGTGGTGATGCTGACTGGTGCTGTGGTGGTGCTATGGTGGTGCTGAGTGATGCTGTGGTGGTGCTGAGTGGTACTGTGGTGGTGATAATGTGGTGGTGCTGAATGATAATGTGGTGGTGCTGAGTGATGCTGGGGTAGCGCTGAGTGATGATGTGGTGATGCTGAATGGTGCTGTGGTGGTGCTGAGTGGTGCTGTTGTGGGGCTGAGTGGTGCTTTGGTGGTGCTGAGTGGTGCTGTGGTGGTGTTGAGTGGTGCTGTGTGGTGCTGAGTGGTGCAGTGGTGGTGCTGAGTGGTGCTGTGGTGGTGCTGAGGGATAATGTGGTGGTGCTGAGTGATAATGTGGTGGTGCTGAGTGATGCTGGGGTAGCGCTGAGTGATAATGTGGTGATGCTGAGTGATAATGTCGTGGTGCTGAGTGATGCTGGGGTAGCGCTGAGTGATGATGTGGTGCTGCTGAGTGATGATGTGGTGCTGAGTGGTGCTGTGGTGATGCTGAGTGGTGCTAAGTGGTGCTGTGGTGGTGCTGAGTGATGCTGTGGTGGTGCTGAGTGGTGCTGTGGTGTTGCTGAGTGATAATGTGGTGGTGCTGAGTGATGATGTGGTGATGCTGAGTGGTACTGTGGTGGTGCTGAGTGATGCTGGGGTGCTCTGAGTAGTGCTGTGGTGGTGCTGAGTGGTGCTGGGGTGTTACTGAGTGGTGCTGTGGTGGTGCTGAGTGGTGCTGTGGTGGTGCTTAGTGGTGCTGTGGTGGTGCTGAGTGATGCTGTGGTGGTGCTGAGTGGTGCTCTGGTGCTGAGTGATGCTGAGTGGTGCTGAGTGATGCTGGGATGGTGCTGAGTGATGCTGTGATGGTGTTGAGTGGTGCTGTGGTGGTGCTGAGTGATGCTGGTTTAGCGCTGAGTGGTGATGTGGTGATGCTGAGTGATGCTGTGGCAGTGCTGAGTGATGCTGTGGCTCTGCTGAGTGGTGCTGTGGTGGTGCTGAGTGATGCTGTTTTGGTGCTGAGTGGTGCTGTGGTGGTACTGAGTGATGCTGTGATGGCGCTGAGTGGTGCTGTGGTGGTGCTGAGTGATGCTGTGGTGGTGCTGAGTGGTGCTGTGGTGGTGTTGAGTGATAATGTGGTGGTGCTGAGTGATAATGTGGTGGTGCTGAGTGGTGCTGTGGTGGTGCTGAGTGGTGTTGTGGTGTTGCTGAGTGGTGCTGTGGTGGTGCTGAGTGATAATGTGGTGGTGCTGAGTGATAATGTGGTGGTGCTGTGTGGTGCTGTGGTGGTGCTGAGTGGTGCTGTGGTGGTGCTGAGTGATGCTGGGGTGGCGCTGAGTGATAATGGGGGGGCGGGGAAGTAGATTGCTTTCAAGCTTTCAAACCTTTGAAGACAAATGCCAGACAAATGCCAGCAGGTCGCGCACCTCATGCACTGTCTGAAGCAAGCCCCTTTTACAAAAGTTCTCGCATTTGACGTGGCCAGCGAGTGGGAGGGAGGAAAGGGAGTGAGGGGGAGCAGAAGTCTTTGATAGTGGTGTGCGAGGCCAAGCGCGCGCCTGGGGAAGCTTCATGCTCGAGTGCACAACATGCCTTGCACGAAATCCGGCTGGTTTAAGAGACTTTGGTTCAGTAGTAATAGGATCGAGTTATAAATAACTCGACCTAAAAAGGTTTGCATTTATATAGCACTTGTTACCCCTCATGGGGTGTTAAAACGCTTTTTTTGGCGAGTAGTGCGCTACTCCGGAACCCATAAAGGATTAGTGGTGAATTAGTATTAACCCTGGGCGTAGTGTGCGGAGTGGGGCTACGCGGAGCTACGCGAAGTGGGCACAAAACTACGCCCACCCGCGCACTCCGCGTAGCCCCACTACGCGCCGCCCGCCTCCCTCCCACCCTCCCTAAATACTTCAATAAAAGGATAGAAAGCTTTTAAAAACACTTACCTTGTCCGCCGCGTCCCCGGGGCTCCCTCTCGCCGTCCCTGGATTCGAGCCGCCATTTCGAATACTGATGCGCATAAGCGGGCGACCGCGCATGCGCATTTCTCGTGAGAAATGCGCATGCGCGGCCGGCCGCGCATGCGCATTAGTATTCGAAATGGCGGCGCGAATCCAGGGACGGCGAGAGGGAGCCCCGGGGATGCGGCGGACAAGGTAAGTGTTTTTAAAAGTTTTCTATCCTTTTATTGAAGTATTTAGGGAGGGCGGGAGAGAGGCGGGTGGCGGCCGGCTACGCACCGTCTGCGGAGCGCGCGTAGTGCCGCCTGGCTACGCCCGCTACGCAAAATGCGTAGGAGACGGCACTACGCGCACTCCGTGCACGGAGCGTAGCTGGCCGCCCACCCTTAATTAGTATAGTGAAATATGAAAGTAATTTGAGTGGT
>NW_028247197.1:0-74748 GCF_964263255.1 Lissotriton vulgaris
CTAGTACGAATTTTGGAGCTGAGATTAATGACTAGACGGGAACCTAAAGGCAACATCAAAATCGTTTGAATAACCACTATATACAACAACATAACAAGGTCCTTAAAAACACATCTCGACAGTAATCTTACTCGTAGTCTGGTATGTATGTAACTATTCATCAGCAGTAAATGTTTTATGTACTATGCTATTCATATAGAAAATTAATCTCCGTGCTTGTATCACATGGCACACAGTTTTACAAACTCTTCTCATAAGTGGACGTAATTCTATATGTCTCATTCTCTAATCACTCATATCTCCATGCAGGGCAAGCAAATGATCAATAAAACAAAACAGTTGAATCTATCTATTAAAAACTGCTTAGGCATCCAGGTTAATCTAATATATCCCACTTTTTAACATCACAAATGTTCTCAAACGGAACAGCGAATCATACACTTTCTCTCTTTCAAACATCTGTGTTTATAGTTGTATACACAGGTGGGATATTGACAACACCACTTTTATATAATTCTGTGCCCCACACTGTACAATTGCTGGAAATAGTAGTCTCTAGTTTGTCAAATCCCACATAATAAGCTGTACATTGTTGTCTTCTTCGGTGCAAAATGAGATTTATACTTTCAACCTCCTCAAGTGTGAGGAAAGTAATTCTATGTGTCTTAATCTCAAATCGCCTATATCGTAATACAGGGCACGCAAAATGATCAACAATGCAAACCAGTTTAATTTAGAAACCTGCTCATGTATAACGATCATGTATAACAGTCAATCTCAATAACTCACACCTACTGACATCACAAGTATTCTCAACATAAGTATCGGGTCACACTATCTCCATCCATAACATCTAACACCCCATTAGAGGCGATAACGTCTTCAGCACTGATCCAATCTTACCGGTTGTCCCAGCGTCTACTGTCTGAGGCCGAAGGGAGACCGATCCACTAACAGCTCTGCCTCAAATACTGTTGTCATAATCATATACTCATAAGGAAGCAATCAGGAGTTGGAAGGGAATGTGGAGGATTCAGTAAATGCCTCCATGATGTGAAGGAATGGGAATGAGGAGGAGTGTATACATGAAAACAGCTTAGTAAATGCTAATGGACTTGAAATAAACAAGTTGGCCACTACATAGAGTGGGAAGTCGACCACTACTCTCAGAGGAAGAGTATTGTACAGTAATGATATTCTTTTGTAACATTTCGTTTGTAAACGGAGAAGATGTGTGGTATCTGTATGGTATAATGGAAATCGCAAAAATTACTTTTAGCATAAGCTGAAGCCATTTTGGTTGTTGCATCCATTTTAGTTAGCCATGTGTTAGACATGTGCTTCTTCCATCTTCACTGTTGCCTGCTTTTCTATTCTGCTTGAGTCATCAACTATAGTTAACTCTTTCAGAACTAAGCCAGAGAACTGCACATGCTCAGAAAGGCCTGTAGCTGCTAGAATGCATATGTTTTAGAGTGTTACTGTCAGGTTGTTTAAACTCTTGTAAACAGAAATGTCTCCCCTCCCACTTTGCTGACCAAGACATATTTGTATGCCCATGTTAGTCAATAACTATTCCTGTATGTGCCAGTACCTCCCCTTTGAGTCTCCATGCTGACTATGCAACAAATGGGTATATAAGGCCCATGGCTTCTGTATTCCTTGAAGTACCTTATTCAGTAAATGTAAAATGTAAATCTAATATTTGTAAAGCGCGAACAGCTACCCAAAGGCATCCCCGCGCTGGGGGCCATCGGGAAGATTAAGCAAGTTATTGCCTAGAGTCACATGATGCTGGGCTGACCTGCCGCCAGTGCCGGGGATCGAACCGTAAGCCCCAGATTCCACCATCAGTCACCCTGGCCTAGGCGCCACACCTCTGCCCGAGGGTGTTGTATAGATGTAGTGCCACTCATGAGAGGTTAGTAAATCTATTTGTTTGATATTACAGCTTCCGTGCCAATATCTTCTTTGTTGATTTAAGAACCAGTGGACAGATAAGGGTGAACCACCTGCACCAGTGGGCCCCTAAAAAGGCTAATTTCTTCAGTATCTGAATGGTCAGATACCATTGACAAAGGTTACTATGGAAGACTGATTCAAGAAACTGTGAAGATGGTGACAGTTGGGGGGATAGTTAGAGAGAGCTGAGTTAATGAGCAGATGTTGACTTTTTTCTCTCCTAAATAAACCAATTGAACTACATCTTGCTTCCTGTGATTTATGGAATGACACTACAGTTATCACTTCACAAAGGCATAACAGACACTATGATTTAAAGGCAGGTTTTTGACATTGGTCATTTATTTTCCTGTGCTACTCATCCCAATGTACGGTGTCAGATCGCTTTATCTCTCTCTCACAAACACACACACATATAAATCAATTATGGGTGTAAACCAATGTACAAGAAATGTTACATATCACAATGAGCGTTATGCGATGTAGGAGTCGCATTTCATCCATACTGGTAGGCATTATATATTAAAAGTATGGGCATGCGAAATTCCTGTAATTTGCCTCAAGCAGTTACGCAAAACTATGGCACAGTTGCAAGAAGTTACATTTAATAATGTGAAAAGGAAATCTGTCATTTTACACTGCACTTTAGGGAAAAATGCACCTTTCAACACGTTTTGGCATGAGGATGCATCTAAACAGGAGAACCATGAACAACAACTGCTCGTGTTCTGCAGTTCCTGTGCATCAGTAATTGTTTACAATGAATGGCCCAAAATTGCGCATAGTGGCACAGTGGCATCATTTTAGCAATTTCACATAACAAGTGTAACATAAAATACCCCAAATTATGTAAATTACGCTAGCGTAATATAAATTTTGCCCAGGCCTCAGTAAGTGTGCTTGCCTTGATAAACACAAAGTCAGGATTTAAAAAGTAAAACATTGGTAGGTGTTGTCTGTACTAATAAAACCTTATTACTATCAAAAGGAACCCTTTCAAGAAACCTTATAATATTAAAGAATTAGGAAAAAATAATAAGGTTCTTAACCTACGTCTTGCAGTTTGTATACAGCTTCTTGATGCCTCTTCATAGTTCAGTGTGCTATATTAGAAGGATTGTAACCTATGAACCGAAGCAACAAAGGGATCAATATGACAAAAGCAGTAACTTGCTGAGCTATCTATTCAAAATATAAATCTGTGATATGCATGGTATCCATTGTGTTTTGCAGCAGGTACATTAACCCTCAGTGCTACTTTGTAACTAGCCCAAACTGTGATTAGACAAAACACAGATTTTGCCACCAGGTCCATCAACCACCCGAGTTATCTTACCATTATTAGCCCCTAAAAATTAGTAGATACACAAAGAACTCTACAGCAGATGCCGTATCCTGGTAAGATATTTTAAAATACACCCAAATTGTTGGCAATAAAGTATGCCAGAAGAGATTTATCGGTACAAAAGAGGGTGGTGATGGACGGAGCATCTGAATCAATCAAACACTCACACCCAGTCAAAAGGGTTTAATCCCTCACCGTTCTTTAGCCAACTCTGCCACCCCAGTTCATACATGGCTATATGCAAATCAGTCTGACCCTGTGCCTCATGGGAACAGTCCAGCCCGAACTGCCAAGCCATGTCTTCCCTGGACCGGAAACAAGCTTCCGAGGACCGGTTTCTAGCATTCCAGCCGTCTTCAGCCCGGCTTTCTTGAATCCAGTGGCAAGGTGACAAGGGACTCACGTCTGAGCATACCCTGCTTATGGCAGCCGAAGAGATTTATCGTCACACTTGTCTTTGTTGCATTGCAGCAGAGTTTTCCATAAATGTATAAGTTGACTATCAGACTCTGCTTTTCATGATTCTGCCCCTCATGACTCATTCCTGTGGCCACACCGCAACCCCAAATTTATCGTATCCCGGAATTATTTATTTCCATTTTCAGCACTACAGTCAATCAAATGGCTGTATACATCATTTAATTGCCACACTTTGTGAGGTGACCTAGGACTGGCTTTTAAACAGACCAGCGAATCCTAGTGTTCTCCACACAGCTTGCCTGTGCTCATTTGATAGCTGCTTGAGCTGGGGGGTTACTTGGAGGCATCTAAGTCTTCTTTCAGGCTCACTGCTTTTCAGTAGATAGGCTAATGAAAACTGCCCGCACAATCAGACAAATGAAGAGGCAATGAGACTGGCCCTGCCTGCTCTCCACAGACACCACCAGCGATTTGCCATCAGTTGACCACACGCATAACCAATGGTGCACTGCCCCAGCCACTTGAGGGAGTCCTTAGGCATGCATTGACAGCACTGAACCCTTTCCGCACAGCACTAAAAATCACCAGGGTGTGCCAGCACTGCCTTCTGCATAGAGGAATATAACAGTGTCCTTGCCCTGCAGTGTCTGCTCAGGGCCCTCACCATGCACTGCCAGACGTGGGTTCCCAGCATGCAGGCACAGACTTGAACCTCATTGTCCAGTACCAGCCTTCACCCTTCTACTGCATTGATTCAGATATCTCAATAACATACAAAGCTCCTAGAAACATACTCTGTCTTCAGACCAGGTGTCCCTCACCTCACAATGCCCTCACCATGCAGTGCAAGGGCAGGATTCTCAGCATGCAGTACCAGTTTTGGGCTTCATTCTTGTGTACAAGCATTGGCCCTCACACTCTACTGGTTTGTTAATCTCTTTCCATACTACACTTGGCACCTAGGGACCTATGTTCTATTATTAGAGGAGTCCCATTGACTCACAGATATTTCAAGCACCCTTTAAGGTTGCATCTCCTACATCATTTCCCTCATGTCTATCGTTATAACTAGTGTCATTGTCACTGCAGAATGCCACCTGCAATTGTTTTGAAAAAGATATTAATGAAGAATCGACTCAGTCCACTCTACCTGACTTCATGATTTCTTTATGTTCATTGATTTGTTGTAAATGAATCTAGGACCCTAGTGTCAATTTCCGGATTCATGCCCTTATATAGGTATACTTTATCATATCCTAATATAGGCATAGAAATCCCTACCATATTTGGTCTGAGCCTTGCAGCCCAAATACGGCATGGCTACTTCCACTAAGTTCCGAGAATCAACGATTTCTTGGAAAAACCTGCCTTCAGCAGCTAGGGACTTCCCCCTGCTTGAATATTAAGTTCTCCAAGAACTCCTGGCGTTTTCCAAGAAATTAGCCTTAGAGTGACGTTATTAAGTCCAAAAATGCGTCAAACTCGGTACCTTCAAAGTATAAATATGCCCAGGCTTGCCCAGTCAAACACACGGTGGTTTGGAGCAGATCGACTATCTACTTGCCCGACGCCCTGCAGCAGAAAGTGCCGAAGGAAGCCGACCCTCCAACTGACGCACTGAGAGAGAGGCTGTCTTTTCTCTTGCTGAGAAATCCAGCTCCAGTGTTTCCAGCTAACCCTTGCGGGTATCTGGGAAATCGAGTCCCGTGAGAGAGATACAAGACCTCCTTCATTCTAAAACCAAGGTACGGAGCTGATTAGACCTCTTAGAGAATTCTTGGAATAGATTTCTGGCAGAGAACTACTAAACTTAGGCTACTCCTCACTTGCTTCTTCCCTCGTACTAGACTTAGGTTAGGTACACCGGGGTAGGCGTATTTTAGAAGCACTAGTTGAGTTCTTTTAGTCATTATTTATTACTGTATGTATTTTATACATTTTATGCACTTTTATGGCTTAGAAACCATATCATGCTTTTACAGTACTACTTTATAATACTGTTTGTATTATATGCATTGTACTTTATAACCAGTATTACGATTGTAGCAGTTCATTTCCAATGCTTGAGAAAGAAGACTGTTCAATAAATACTTTTATTGAAAACGCCCGTTTCTCTATTTCTCAGCACCTCTGGTGAAACGAAGCATGCACGATTGACTGAGTAAAATAGTTACCTAGTGTTTCCGCGACTCTAGAGATTTGATTTCTTATTCTTGGGAAACAAAGTTGTCATGTTTATTTGGTCAGTAACAAATCCCTTCTTGTGAATTCGAGAAAGTTTCTAGTGACCTCTGAGCTAGCTGGCACTCACTATACTATTAAGTTTATGGTAATATATTCGGTAGAGACCTAGTCGACCTCAGTCCTACGTCTAAACTACAGTATATATTATTCCAATGCGCCGAGCCTATTGGGAATATAGGAACTACACTACAGATTAACATTAAGTTTGATCAATTAGCCTTTTCATTCGGCCTTGCTTTTTTTTAAATTTACCTTCACTTGTATTTTTCTCACTGTAGTGTTGGTTAAGTCTGATAGCTGGGAACGAGGGAGTGAGAGCAGTTGTGCAGAGGAAGGTACTTAGAGGATGAGCAGTGAGAGCCAGGGTGCAAAACAAATATTTCGTATACCCCTCGTAAAGTCGCTTTACCATAACTGTAATATGTATTAATCGTGTGGTTTTAAAATTAACCAACGTAGAATAGAAAGCACATACACAAATACACGTGGGATACTAATATGCTTGTGTTGCAAACCGTAATCCATTAATTATGTGAAACTGTCTTATTAATATAGTGCGGAAATGCTATAATCTAATGAAATGCTATGCATGAATGCTTTCTAGAGGTCTAAATGTGGCAAACATGATGGATAATGGTAAGAAAACAACGCATATGTGTGGCCTGAAAGCTAGGTAACCACTAACAGGGTAAACGTAGAATGGTGGGGGAGGTAAATAGAAGGATTATATTTAGAAAATTAACGTTTATTTGTGTTCGTTTCTATGACAGTTCCCGTTATGGCCCATGCGGCCTAGTAAAACATGGAGGGTTTGTCAGACTCCAAGAGACCATCTTTCTATGCATGCGCGACTGTGCTCAAGAGATGTGCAAACAGCCTGTGCCTTTGTGGCTGGTGTCAAGGTCAGAGTGGCCTGAAGAGCAGAATGGTGGCAAGTTAAGATGTCCATGTCGTGAGCCTGGGAAAATATATGAAAGTGACAAGTTAAAGGACAAGGGTGAAAGAATGTAATAATGAACAATCGGAACCTTATTGTATTTGGAGCTATGACTAAGCGAAAATATGGAAAATGAGGAGATGAAGTAATCCTCATCCACCCCTTGAATTGACCAATGAGAATTTGATGCAGACCCTAAAAATTTCACATTTTAGTTAGATAGTTAGGGGGAAAGGGTATAAAGGAGGTTGTTTGGAGGAGAGAAAAAAGCTTGCTTTTTAACTACTTTTCGCACCACAACATGCTGTCGGACTGATTGATTTTCCTTGGTGCAAAGACTCAGAATTTTTCCTGACTTTAACTTTTGATGGGGACGGAGTCCAGATGGGAGGTGAACATCTAGAAAGAATAGAGAGGCTGTTTTTGGGAACTTTTCCGCTTTAACCCTGATTTCTATTGCCGAAGAAGATTGGTAATATGTATTTGACTTATTTTTCTAAACTATTCTGCTAATAAAAGTAAACTGTTTGAATTAAAATTTCTCTTTCTTTAGGTGAATTAATAAAATGTTTAATAGAATTTGCACTAAGGGTTTAATAAAATAAGGTCATGCTAGGAAATTCAGAAATTTTAAATCAAAATTAAATAAATGAAGAATTAAGCTGGTCTTGTTGTTCATTAGTTAACTTTTACTAGCTGATCCATTGACCAAACAGTGGGGTGTCTTAATGTTTTCTCGAGAATTTAACCATGGTAAGATCTAATGAACTGCAGATATATATAATGTATAGAATATAGATTAAATGGATAAAGTAGGACACTCCGCTAATCCAGAAGCTATTCCTCTGGTTATCTCACTGATCTTGGGAGCAGGGTGATTTGTGTGAATGAGTGACTCGCGTTGTAATGGGCCCCACCGAAAAGTAAAGTGTGGTAGCTCCTAGGATATAAGTGATGGTTTGGAGGTTTGTTTTAGAGCAGCGCTGGATCAGTTTTTCTTGGTAGCAGGAGTCTGGTTGTTATATGATAACCTGGACAGGTAATGTATAGATTTAGCGGGGTAATGTATATAGAGTTTTGATGTACAGAAATTGTGACTAACATTATATGTTGAGTCTGTATTACGTTATGTGTAGTCGGAATTGTGAGGCTTCTGGGAAGTAGGAAGCTGGTTACTCTGCCTAGGAAGAGGAAAGTGTGGCAAGTAAGTCACATATTACATATTCTGTTTCAAAGTGGTAACATTGTTGTGTATTACAAATTAGGGACATTTTACATGTAAAAGTGGTGAATGTATAGCGAAGGACATCTGTAAAATCTTGGCTCTAAGCACAGGAGTCAAATGTACTCTGATTAAAACTTAGCTCTAAGAGAGTAGCAGAGTAGTTACCGGAGCTTGAGAGAAGGGTATGGTAGAGGGAATTGCTACTTTATCGGCAAAAGTAAAATTCTGTGGTAGAAAAGAAGTAAGCGTTGTCTACTGGTAATACAGAATTCTTGTGAGTTTGAGAAAACTATCACTTTGGTTTTAGTGAAACAGAAGAATGGAAATGTTTTGTGTTGTTACTAACTGAGTGTATAAAGGTGTAAATATAGTGTGTCGATAAATTTTGTAAAGAAGGGGTCAGCTGAAGCTGCAGAAACCGAAGCAGGGCTGACTTTAGAAGGGTCGCGCTGGGATTGGTCCACATGACTAGAACGGAGTGAGCACTGACTGGGGCACTAGCAAAAACTGTGTAAGCACTGGTTGAAAACGTATTCTGTTCTGAATGGTGCGTTAGTATGAACTGGGCTATGATAGGTTGGTGCAGCAAAGCAGTTTGTGGACGAGTGCGCAATTGTTTGAAAGTCAGGAAACGATCAGAAAAATGTAGCTCTATTATGGAGAAGAAAAAGAAAAACCTACAAGGTTTAAGAAATTAAAGAACCTGTTTAAGAAGGACAAGGAAATAGTGACAAGAGACGGAAAATTGCTTCCTCCACCTATAAACGCCTGCATCGTACATGATGGCAAAATATGGCTATCATACCTGCATATGGTTGGAGAATTGGGTAAGATACACTAAGAATGATGGAGTATTGGCATTTCCAGAAGTAGGCTCTTTTAGCACTGCTGTATTACGAATTAAAAAAAAAATGACTAAGCTTGAACCAAGACCTAGACCAACTCAATTTGAGGCATTGACCGAGTGGGAAGATGAGATGTAATGCTTTGGAGAAAGAAATGTTTAAGGAGTTCAGAGGACCTAGAGGTAGATTGAGAGGTTTATGGGGAACGACTCATGAGAGTAGAATGCGAAGATGGAGAAATGGTGATATGTGTGATGGAATGCATCCGGTAAGAACAGTTGATGAAATGGTAGGACGGAAGTGTACAGAAAAGAGAAATAATGTGGAACCAGAAAGAAAGAGTTTAGGGGAATTGTGAGACAGAGGATGAGGTACTGGAGGAGATATTAAATCGTAGACCCCCTCCATATCAACTGAGTCCTGTAACATTGACTCCAAATGCTCCACCAATGGAAACCAGATTTACTGGTACACCAAAACGATTTTCTGAGAATAAAGACAGTACAGAGAGGAAGGAATTGAGATATGATTCTAATGCCCCAATAATGGAAACTAGACTTACTGGTACTCCAAGACAAAATTGTGAAATTAGAGGGAGTATTGATAGAGCAGAAAGGAGGTTTGAAGAAAACTCAAGTACATCCGAATATGTGCGATCTACTAATGAATTGACTGAAAAGATACAGGAACTCACTAAGACTATAGTAGCTGTGACTGTCCAAGTAACAATAGGTCCTGAGATTCCGGTGTTCGAAAATCAGAAAATAAAAGAACCATCGTTAACTATCCCTTTGAACCAAAGTTTACAAAAAGTAAAAGAAAAGGTTTACCCAGATTTGTCTGAAGTTAGACATACTAGTCAGATGACACCGCCTGATTTGACCTTTAATCAAAGTCTTCCATATAAGTTTTCAACGGGTGCGGAGTCGGATTCTGCAACAACCGAAAGAAGTATAGAGAAAATTGATTCATCACAAACTCCTGTAGGACCGACAGAAAAAGAATTAAGTGATTGGCTTAAAACATTGAAATTAAAGGATCAAGAACCTAAAGTGTTAGACGTGGTCTGATTAAAAATTGACATGGAAGAATTAATAATTGGAACAATTAGGTTAAAAGCATATCAAAATGATGAATTAATGTTCATGTGCAAAAGCATTACATGGAGAGCTAAAAATCTGCATGACCGACTAGAAGGACTGGCAAATGAACTTAATATAAACTTTGCAAATATTAAAATGTTACAAAAGCCTTACAGAGTAGACTTTACTGAATAAGATATTGACAATATGAATTCTGCCGGAATATTAACTTGTGTTGTTGAGGAAGTGGGGAGATGTGGAACTGTGGAAGAGTAAATGGGCAAAGAGAGGGAAGAAATCAATGACAAAACGTCATTAGCGTTTCCAGTTAGAGAAAAAGAGTCGGTAGTGAATGAATTCACTATGAGAGAAATACTGGGAGTAGGCTATGTGCATGTTCCTTGGACTACAGAGGATATATTGTCATTTACAAATGATTTTCCTAGGTTACAAGAGAAACCAGTGGAATGATATCGACAAGTGGATCGATTTGTAAAAGTCTCAAAAGTGTTATGGGAAGATTTGGATGGGTTGTTTGACATAGTACTACCAGCAGATTTATGGTCTGAATGTGAGATTTCTGTGGATTGGCCGAAAGCCAAGTATCCAAGAGATACTAGAACAGGTGCTCCATGACTTAAGGTAATGCGGAAATATGATCAGGTGATAATGTTCCTAAAGAATAAAATCCCTCCAAAGAAACAGATTGGGTAAAGATTGACAGGATATTGCAGGAACCCAAAGAATCAGTACACTCATTTTATCAAAGATTATTGTTGGTATTTAAGCAGTACATTGGATATGAGGAATTGAGCGAAAAAGACATGAGTCATTTTGTGTATCGTTTTGTTTTTGGACTAAGACCAGAGATAGGGGATATGATCAAGGATAACTTGATGGGTTGGCAGTCATGTTCTGTCGACAAAGTGTTGAGGCATGCAAAATATTGTAGTGATGAGACTGAGGTTAAGCAAAGAAAGGTTAAAGAGAAAGCCATATGGGCACAAGTGAAAGTGGCAGAACATCAAGTAGCTCAATTGAAGAACAAAAGTCATAATGGAGGTCAAGTGAAGATGAAAGGAAACCTAAATAAAGGAAAAGGAATGTTTAATGTAGAAGAGGCGAAGAAAAAGTTTCCATGTCACAATTGCTGCAGGTTAGGGCATTGGAAGAACAAGTGTAGTTGCCACCGAGAGTTAATCTTGAAAATACATCATTGACTCCAAAGGTGCAGAATGAGGTAATTCAGCAGTCATCGCCACAGCAACAGGTAGTTACCCTACAGAATCAGGTGCCTCAACCACCACTTCTACACAGTGTAAATCTACAGAAATACAGTGCAGAGACAGGATTCTTCGGAAGAGAACAGGTAACAAGATCACCTAGAGTGAATGTGAGTCCACAGTATTGGCTGAGGTAGATCAATCTGGTCCTTTTGTGAATGGAAAGGTAAATGATGTAAATGTGACTTTCCTAGCGAACACAGGTGCGATCCGTTCTACTGTTAATCAGTAGAAGTTCAACATCTTCCTCTCTAAGGAGATAGCATCCAAGTGGTAGGTGTAGCGAATAGACAGATTAAAACATCCTTGACAGAACCAGTTGAAGTGGAAATTGGCAATTTTAAAGATAGGCATCGATTTGTAGTGTTTAGTAGTCCTGTTAACCTTCTTGGAAGGGACATACTGTGCAAAATGAACTGTGCCATTTACTGTTCACCAGATGGCATTGAACTCCAAACTCCAGATGAATATAGATTGTATAAAATGACCACGTCACTGATAGATTCAGAACAAAATAGCATGTTTCCTGCATTTGATAAAGAAAAGATACCTGGTGAATTAAAAGAGACAGTCAAGGAAAAGGTGTGGGATTTCACAGGATAAGATATTGGATTAATGAAAGGTGTGGATCCTGTGAAGGTTTTGTAAAAGAGGGATTGACCCAAATATTCCTCAGTACAAATTGACAGCAGAAATAATTGAAGGAATAACTCCGGTGATAAACAAAAACGATTGAACGGGGAATTTTGAGAGAAATAATAAGCCGTCCATGTAATTCTCCTATAATGGGATTGAAAAAGCCTAATGGAACATTTAGGATAGTGCAGGATTTACGAAGAGTTAATCAAATTATTGTCCCATGCTGTCCTGTTGTGCCCAATCCAGCAGTGATCCTGTACCAAATTCCACATGATGCAGAATGGTATACAGTCATTGACCTATGTTATGCGTTCTTTATGGTTCCACTACATCCTGAGAGCCAGCCAATATTTGCTTTTCGGGTTGGAGACCATATTTTGGCATAGTGCCGAATTTCTCAGGGGTATACTGAGAGTCCCTCCATCTTTAATCAGTTGTCAAAGAAATCATTGGAGAGTTTGAACATGCCTGGAAATTCCGTATTGGTTCAGTATATTGATGACCTGTTGGTGGCATCAAGAACCAAGGATGCATGTTTTTCAGATACCATTGCATTACTGAATCATTTGGCAGAAGGAGGACATAAGGTGTCACCATCAAAGTTACAGTTCTGTCAGAGAGAGGTACGGTATCTAGGTCACAAGATTGCCCAAGGAGTCAGACAAGTTACCATAGAAAGGATCAAAATTATACAGGGAATGAAACCTCCTGAAACACAGAAACAAGTGAGAATGTTCTTAGGAATGGTAGGTTACTGCCGACAGTGGATTAGTGGATTCTCCCTGATAGCCAAGCCATTGCATAAACTGACAAGAGCAGATGTAAAAGACTCCATAGTGCTAAACAAGGCATAAATGGAGGCTTTTGAGTGACTGAAAACCAGCCTGTGTGAAGCACCAGCATTGGGTATGCCTGATTATGAAAAAGAGTTTGAACTGTATTGCAGCGAACGAGAGGGATATGCATTATCAGTTCTAATTCAGAGACATAGGAAGCTGAGAAAGCCAATTGCATATTTCTCAGCTGTTTTGGATCCAGTTGCTAGGGCATTGCCAGGATATCTGAAAGCAGTAGCTGCTACAAGTGTGAGTTTGGAACAGAGTGACGGTATAGTGATGGAATACCTGCTGAAGGTATATGTACCTCATTCAGTGAAATTGTCCTCACTAGGACCAAAACACAGTTCCTTACCAATACCAGGATGACGAACTATGAAAAGGTAATTCTGGGTGCAGATAATGTGACAATAGCGCGATGTGTAAATGTGTATCCATCCACTTTGTTACCTGATACCATGGATGTGTAGGTGAGAAATGAAGTTGCTCATAAGTGTCTGGATGTTCTTGAGTAGTGTACCAAACCAAGACCTGACATTAAAGATGAGCTATTGCCTGAATCTGATTATGTAATGTTTGTAGATGGTGTAAATTCAAAGAGCGGGCCTGCACACCAGTAACAATACTGCTTCAGTCCTAATTTTAAATGAATTTCTCCTATCTTAAACCTATTTTATGCGTGCATTCATGTGAAGGGATGTAGCCCTACGTCCCCACTGGCATGATAATAAGAACACAAGACTGTGGAGAACCACAACCTATGTGAAGCACAGCTAAAAACAAAAATGCCTCTCTGAATGTAAACAGACTTTCAAAAATCAGAATCAGAATACATATATTTTTGTATGAGATAAACAAGAATCATTTTTAATTCAAAAACTGTTTGAAAACTCAATTTTTACTCCCAAGAATTCAAATAATGTTTAAGTAAACAATTACCATCATTCAATGAATAACTCAAACCAACATAAAACAATGCATTGCCTATTTACAAGATACAAATGAAACTAAATCCCAATGCATTTCGGGTTAATACAAAACCCTTCGTCAGAGAATGCAAAATAAATAATGTTAATCCTTGGTTTGTCTGTTGATGTCCTCCGTGCAGAGCTACAACACAGAAATAAATGTATGATAAGAAACAAGTTTACCATAATGACAAAATGAGAAGATGCTAATAGGATTTGCACTCGTGAAAAATTGAAAAAAGGAAGAAATGTGAAAGAATGTATTGTGAAACACTTCACCAAGCAGGCTAAAAGTATTTCCTCTGTGAATAATTATGCCATGTGAGACACTCAGTAACAATGTATTGGACAAGTACAAACTGAATCCTAATACCACACCCCAATGTGAGTGTAAAACACAACTATTTCACTAGCTTACCCCAACTACTTTCATATGAATCCAAATGTCTGGAACCACTAAAGCAGCTGAAATAACAAAAACATCTCCTGTTACCTCTTGCACCGCAATGCGAGTCGGACCCAAAAACGTGCCTACCAACTTGTGCTGCCTAGAGTCTTACCGGTAAAGAATCTGTCATTCTCCAGTACAACCACGCTGTAAAGTTGAACACAATCGTCAAAGCCCTGTGAATCAAAAAGGTCAGCTGCTGCTAATGTGCCATGCACACAAAGGTGCTGTTTGTAAACCTGCCTCTGAAATTCACTGTATCTGAACCAACTACCGCAGACTTCCGTATTCGACAAACAATGTCCCTAGTGTACGTAAAGTATGCTTGTGACATTCTAATCCTTTGCTATCGTATTTAAAGGGCCTGTACCATGAAAATAGAAAGGGTCCTCATAGCGTGATCCCACCTTTCCAATGTATATATAAAAAAAAGGTTCTCAAAAAAACTTTATTCCACCCTTCAAGGCGTGATAGACTTTACCGTTGATGTGTTTAAGCTTACACCTAATTCATGTAGACAATGTTCATTACTAAACCACGTACTAAGAGTAACCAATGTACCTAAAGCTTAAAGATGCAGATAATTCCAGAGTAAAAAAGTGTCCTGACGTGCTGATACAAGAGTCTACCGAAGCATATGATTTATAGTCTGCGCATATCTGAGTGTAACCAACCAGTTACCTCCCTGAAGTAGATGCAAGTAATAATGCTATACGATGTACAGTAGACTTGTCTCTAAAACAAAAATATGGCAAGTGAAGTAAAAATAGAAACCCCGTGTCTCTGGCTGTATGAAATAAATACAGCCTTAAATGGACAGTGCTCAGAAAAGCCACAAGTGCAAATCCTGTACATTAAAATACTAAATGAAAAATGGAATGTTACATGAATGCAATCCATTATAAGAAACACAGTAACTCATAATGCTCATTCAACCCCCCGGGAATCACTGTACCTAAATCCTTAATCCAGTGTGTTTCCCTACGTGCTAATGCTGTCTTAAAATTAACTCCTGGAATCGTATGTATACACTCCAAAATTGTGCATCTTAGCTGAGGAATAGTGTGTGCTGCACTTTCCCAAAGTACTGCTAGAGAAGAGTTTTTTATTTTTATTGGGTATTCAACTCTATTTCTAGAAATACTGGTTATTGGAAATTGTTACTTCTCATTTCCTTGCTTTACTAGATTATCATTCGGTTTATCCTCCAACCACCATTTTTGATTAAACACCACTATCATGGCTCTCCAAAAAACGTTCGGATTTACAGATGAGGAATTTGAAACACTCGTAGGAACATCAACTTCCTTTGGTGCCACCACTGCAGACTCCAATCGACATAATGATGATACTAAAAAACTAATAGAATTGAAAAAGAAATTAAAAAGAATTGAAGCCCATGGGGAATTTATGCTGGCTTATTTAAGACTTGGCATTATTCCAATGGGCCTGAGAGTTAGGAATATCCCAGGCCTTTTTGTCCACTCTAAAGCCTTCTTGGACAAATGGAGCAGAATTGCCAGCAGATGTTCAAGAGACTTAATGATGCTAATAGTTGAAACAGCCAAAGAATTGGCCGCAGAAGTAAGATCTGAGGTTGAGGACCTAGAAGATAAAATCAAAAAGATGGGTAATGCAGAGGAAGCCATAAAAAAGATTGAAGAATGTAATAAAGAGCTAGAATCATTCAAAAACTATTTAGAAAAAAGAAAAAATTATAAATTACTTAAAGATAAACGATTTGCTACGATCGAGAACACTTATCCCTACCTTAAACCTGATTTCTACCAACAAAACCATTATACCACAGAAACAAGAGATCAGCAACAACAACGTGTAAATACATTCTCAGAAACATCTGACTCCGAGAATGAAAGTATTGATGGCTACTATGAACCAGATCCCAATTACAATCAAACACTGAATAGAGGGAATCGAAGGCAGCCTTTTTAGGGAACCGAGGGGGGAGTCGGGGACGCCCCAGAGTTCACTTCCAGGGCCAACCGAGAGGCAACTATCAGCCCCAACATCATCAACAGCAGGAAGAGCCACAATTCATCCGCGAAACGCGAAGCAGGCAGTACTGGAAACCAGGAATGTGATCCCTATCTTTAACCTCACGAAAAACAATTTAGATAATCATAGCATCAAACTGCTTTCCAAAGGTCTATCATATGTCCCACATTCTACATCCAACCTATTTGAACTCTAGTGTGACATAATTTCCTTCTTCCGCAAAATCCGACTTAAAAAGTTCTTTGCATCAAATATGACATCAGATGAAGAACACACCCTGATAAAACCACTTTGCCTACCATCGACCTTCAGTCCATCCCTTGAACAGTTAGGGCCTGAAGTAGCCACTTTTGAGTTAGTAGTTCTAAAGAAACTACACCAAGCCCTCAAATTCATCCCTAAACCCATTTATAATCTGGAAAGAGAAGAACATCAAGCACTAATGTCTCTTTCGTCGAATAAAGATCTTACGATTAAGGGGTGTGACAAAGGTGGAGGCATAGTAAACATTGACACATCACAATATGAAAAGAACATGCTTAGCATGTTGGATGATCCAACGTTCTACAAGCCCATCAAATCCTACTCCACATTAAACCTATCTAAAATAATTACCTCTCTCACCAATACTGCTTTAGAAAACGGTCTTATCAGTACTAAAGAATATGACTTTTTGAACCACAACCAAGGAAAAACTGCTTGCATATACGGTCTTCCCAAGATACATAAAAATCTAAACAACCCTCCGTACCGTCCCATTGTCTCGACAATTGGCACTGCTACGGAACCATTATCTAAATTTGTTGACAATTACCTGCGTCCGTATATACCGAAAATCATGTCATATATACGCGACACAGGTGATATGATACAGAAAACAGAAGGACTAGCCTTTAATTCCAATACAGATCTACTAGTCACTATGGACGTAGAGTCTTTGTATAGCAACATTCCCTTAACAGATGCCATGAGAACCACAGAATGGTTTATCGACATACATGACATCCTCTGTCCCAAAACATTTCTACTTGAATGCCTAGAAATTGTTTTAACCGAAAATATCTTTGAATTTGGTAACAACTTGTATCGCCAAATTAAAGGCGTCAGTATGGGCGCGTCTGTAGCCCCATCGATAGCTAATATTTTCATGGCAGCCTTTGATAATGAATTCGTCCACAATGAGATCGCTCCCTTTTTTGAATCCATCTCCCATTGGTCCAGATACATTGACGATATTTTCTTTATCCGGACCGATGGGAGACAATACTTAGACAAATTTATTCTATGGATCAATGAAGCTAACTCCAATCTACGCTTCATATCTAAAATCAGTAATGACAGAGTAGAATTTCTTGACATCGAAATAATAAACAATACTGGTATCCTGAAAGTCGATCTTCACATAAAACCTACGGCAAGAAACACCTTATTACATTACTGTAGTTACCATCCAACTACACAAAAAGACAGTATCCCTTTCTCTCAGTTCCTGAGAGTAAGAAGAAACTGTACAGATTTAGCGGATTTCGACAGACAAGCCCTAATAATGAGAACAAAATTTATCGAGAGAGGCTACCCCCACAGATTGATTAGGAGCTCCTATAAACGAGCACGTTACTATGACCGAGACTGCTTACTTAAAACAAAACCTTCTAAAACCAATGACCAACTGGTGTGCATTACAAAACATTCAACTTTGAATGCTAAAGTCAAACAAGTTATAAACTCGAACTGGCACATCTTAAATAGTAACTGCTCCACCGAGCAGAAACTAATAAAACCTCTTTTTGCCCACAAAAGAAACAAGAACATCAAAGAATACATTGTTCACTCGAGATTTAAAAATAGTACAAATGAAGAACATCTGTCCCAGAGATCTATCCTTACAAACAACCCAATTAAAGGGACGTTTCCCTGCTCGTCATGCATCTCATGCAATAACATCATAGAAGGTGAAGAATTCACTCACAATGGACACAAAACAACAGCAAAAGAAATGTGGAATTGCCGATCAACCAATGTGATCTACTTTATACAATGCCCATGCTTGTTGGGCTATGCGGGTGAAACCTCACGCATGATCCAGACGCGTTTAAGCGAACATCGCTCAGCAAGAAGATAGCTTCCCCAATGGTGAAGCACTTCATAGAGAAGGGACATACTGCTGAAGAATTTAAATGGAGAATCCTAGAAAGAATCCATATCCCTGAATCTAAAGGAGGCACAGCCATACGTAAGAAAAGGGAAGTCTTCTGGATTTTTGTCTTTAATACTTTCAGCCAACGCATGAACAGTGAAATCCCCTGGGAACATGCAATTAATTGAATACGTTAACAGTTGATTGCATGTGTAACTTTAGAAGAAACATATCTGCCCACTATGTCTCCCCAATCGTCTTAAGTTTAATAAAGAGATGGATATACACATCTCTATTCCTTTACCCATATAAAGAATAATAAGTATTTTTTAATAGGCAGTCCTTTAAACGTACCTTATTAATAACCGACAACCACAAAATGCATTATAAATTCAGTTAAATTAATATAAATGACCTTCCGTTATGTGTAATTAAAGAAATGATTAAGAAACAATGGAACCTTATCATCACATTGTTGCCTTCAATGTTCTATATAGATAACCATAAATAGAAACAAGGAAAATAAAATAATTGATGTGGACTCATATCAAAAATTAGTTTTCTCTTTTTTTGTCCCCTCTCTAGCCAATCCCATAACTATTTTAGAGAATAGATAAATATTTCGATTCCTATGTCTTTTATATATACACCCATAAATACACTAGTAAAACAGACCCTCTCCTTGCTATTATATATTTTTAAAAAAAATACTTTTTTCATCCCAAAAAGATTCATGCGGACTATTTTCAGAGAAAAACAGTTTCGTACGTGTCCACCCTTGAGTCATCATCAGAATATCTAACCTTAAAAGAAATATCTATATTTCTTATTTGTTAACATACAAACATCGGTCTCAAATAAGAACAGTCTCCGTATGTGTAAATATATATGTTTAAATCCAGGTAGGCAGATAGAAACAACAATTGTCTTTCTTCACTTTCGTGCAATTTACATTAAAGTAAGTGCAAAAGGAGGATCTGTTTTCTATGTCCGTGTTTCGAATCACTCACCACATATATAAAAAAAGTAGTCCTATCTCGATGTTGTCACCAACACGGGAACCACAGGTGAGGGCGATCTCAGCCAATTAAATCCCGCTATTTAAACCAGACGGAAACCAATCATTTTCAGTCAGCAAACCTACAATCGAGCCGCCATCCTTTGTTGCCATCCCGCCGCCGGACATTTGGAGCCCTGCCGAACATCTTCGGGTAAGAAGCGTCCCTGCGTGCGAAAAATAGAGTAGAGTCCTACCCCTTAGTTCTACCTTCCATGCTTGCCTTACGCATTAGTTCTCCTTATACCCGTCACTGTTATGTTTTACAGGCAGGGAGACCTTTTAAACCCTCAACATAAAGAGCTCTGCCGAATATTGCGGGTAAGATGTCTCGTCTTTGCTAATCTTCAAAAATAAATGAGAGCTGAAATCCGTCTCTTGGTCTGTATTTAATAATTCTTATACTTTCTTCAATTTTTTCCGTCATGTCCTATAGGCAGGGAGATCTTTTAAACAAACCGCCCCATACCTACCTTTTACGAATCTTGGAACGCCTTTTCTAAACCCTAAGGTAAGCTTGTTACTTGCCAAGAATCTTGAATTCAACAGTAAATAAATCTAGATAAATGTAATAGGCAGAATAGCTAGCCCTCTCCCGGGGAAATATAAATGAAGATCTAAAACTCAATTGCAGCTTATAAACCCAGGATATAATACATCCCTTATCATTTTGAATATGAAGCACAAAAGTGGGAAACCTTTGAATTGTGATAAGAAATGACATTTAGAATAATATCACAAAGATACCAAAAGGGAATATAAATATCTTTGAGCTATTGATCCAACTATCTAGATATAGAAGACACAAGTTAAAGAAAGCAACATTAATACTTAATTTCAAATGGAATAACCAAACAAATAAAGGATATCGTTATCCTTTCCCTTTACCTCCAAAACAGATAAATCAGTTATACAGAAGGAAACAATACCAAATTATCATGACTAATCTATGACAAGTCTCCGGTTGGCGGGAACTACATTAATAAGCTACATCAAATCAGGTAAACTAGAAAAGAGCCATATAACTATATAATTATCAAAGGCCAAAAAACAATGTTTAGATTAACTAAAAGAGATGTCATTTCTCACCTCTTTCCCTTCAAAGCACCTACAATATGTTATCAACTTAGAAAATACCCAGACATCAAACTGATTCGCCATCAACTCTTGGTGTATTTTCATTGTTGCTTGTAAGTATCATTCACCTACTAGACATCCGTTCATTTTCAGAAAATTAAGTAAGAATAAATAAATGCAATCAAATACGTCTTCTCCACCCTTAGAATATATATATACCAAGAGGCTAATATACACCAGGAAGACCATTTTTGGAATAGTCTTTTGTAATTGCTCCCTTGTCTTACATAAACATTATAATTGAAAGACAGAGAATCAATTCATATGTATTATTTACTCCATACATCGCATCCTTATGATAACATCTCAGATAAATGCAAGGAAATGAAAAGAAGAAATGTACAAATAACTTTTGATTAGAAATAGGACAATTTGGCTACTATGTTAGGATATAGGATATTATATGTTTTCTTTTAATTGAACCATGTATAATTAATGCACCTTTTCTTATATATATCTTTTTAGAGTTTGTGTGGCTACTCCAGAAGAAGGCGCTGGTTCGCCGAAACGCGCGTAGAGACCTATTTTGCCACTTACAGTTTTTTAACCTATCTAATCTTTGTTTACATAAAATGTTATGAATGTATGAACTTTTTATTGATATTGTATGATATATGATTCCATTTGTGTTCATTGTCTTTTTTATTACATTTATGCCATATGTCTTTTTAAATGTTAAAAAATTTATAATAAAACATGTACTTTTACAATAATTTGTAGCCAATTGTCCTTATGTATACTACACTGTGAAATATTAGTTGCCTAGGTTGTTTTTTGTCATATATTCAACTCTTATGTTCTACTATCCGAGTTTTAATTTTGCGGCTAGTTCTACCTACATTCACTAGCCCACATGGGCATTTGATGGCATAAATCACCCCCTTTGTGTAACAATCGGAGGTATGACGCAGTTTTATTTTCTGACCAGTCCGAGGATGTGTGAAGGTGTCTCCCACGATTACATTGCCGCACTGAGCGCAATTGTAACACTTTCTCATGTCTTTATGATGCATTTTTGCAGTGATCTGGCTGGGTTTCAGAAGTTCCCTCAGGTTTTTCGATCTTCTGTGGGCAAATAATGGTAAATCTTGAAATAATCCAGCAAAATCTGCTTCATGCTCAATGATATCCCACTGCTTTCTTATTATAGCCTTAATTTGAGATGCTTCATCAGAACATTTTAAAACAAAAACTTCCTTTTTTTTAGATTTTTCTTAGTCTGAATCAATAGTTCTTCATATTTCTTCATGGCAACAATCCGCTCGGCTTCTTCAAGCATCTCTTCAGGATATCCTCTTGCTTTATTTCTGTCCAATTGTCCTTGTATGGAAATTTTGCACGTAGACTCGTCTGATGGTATTCTCTTGATCCTTATCAATTGAGAAACCGGCAAGTGTTTCTTTAAAGAATATGGGTGTGCACTTGTATAATGCAAAGCATTATTTACATCTGTTGGTTTTCTGTAAATTGCTGTTTTAAGACCTGAACTAGACTTCTGAATCTCAATATCCAAGAAATGAAACCTCTCAGTTTGTATGTCGTATGTAAACTGTATTCTTGAGTTACAAAGTTTCAGTTCTGCTATGCATTCTTCCAGCAGACTTTTCGATCCCTTCCATACTATCATTATGTCGTCAATGTACCCTAGGAAAATTGCAGCGTTCTCACGCCATTCAGTTCCTCCTTTGGTACTACAACACAGCGACTACGACAACTTGAATATATGATGAGAAAGGAAGTAAACCAACGTCTCCACGCCACCACACTCATTGAGTATCACAAAGTTAAACGGATCCCTAGAGGATTAAGGATTGCCCTCAGACCAATGTTATTCAAATTTATTAAGTAATTTATGTCTCGCTGGTATGCGATTCTAAACAAGTGCTCCCTGGATTTGATTTGATTTATTATTCAAGAAAGTTCAACTATTCTCACGGAGCTATCAAAAAATATAAGTAAACTCAAAGATGAGATATCGCAAAAAATGGAGCAGGATGACTGGGACAAGATTTTGGAGGACATAACAACAGACTAGATGCACATGCAAAAGAGGTACATGAGCGAAAGATCAGCAAATTTCGAAGAGACAACATTGATTATAAATTGGATGAGGTGTATTCAATGGCAGAAGCCTACGCTCAGAAACGTTTCATTAAAAAACCTGGAAACACCTCATCTGAGGAAAGTGTAGTCAACGACCAGGACCTGTCCCTACAACGACCCGCTGTTGGATCATCGACACAACAAGCTAGTGGATCAGCAGCAGAGACAGCAACGACTTCCATTACGAAACCGTCTTTTTTAGCGTAGGGCCAATCCTCAAAATCACCACCAGACAAATCAAATACACCTCAAGAAGGCACACCCGTCGGGGACAAGTTAAAAAAGGCAACAGACACAGGAAGACCATAGAAGAATTTCAGGAAGTAAATTCCCTGGTAATGAAAATCTCGCAGAGGAATTTAAGTGCAGACGAATTAAGGATATTGAATAAAGGAATTTCATTTGTTCCGACTTATACATCCAACAGTTTGGAAACTGAAATATCATCATTCAAGTTCATGTGGAAGCTCAGGTTAAGATGGTTTTTCTCAACTAACACCATCCAAGATGGACAGGTTCAAACACCACAACCTTTTTGTCCAAAAAGTAAGTTCATGTCTCCACTTTCCCACAAAACCCTGGACACTTTCGAGATTCTTGTGAAAAAAGACCTGGAGAACATCCGGTATTCCAAACCTAAATGCCCCAACTTTCTCGGAAGGAATAGCATACTCTGAATGCATTGCGTCAGGACAAAGAAATTACATTTCAACCTGCTGACAAGGGGGGAGTCCTGGTGGTCCTTCATACTGAATACTATACACGCAGTGTTAATATACATGTGAAGAATACTGACGCTTACATTCAATTGGATCGGGATCCCACTGGAGAATTTCTGAAACTATTGAGTAGCATTCTTCAAAGAGGAGTAGAAGATGGCAATATTGATGAGAACGCCAAACAGATTTTAATTAATGCAACACCAAAGATTCCGTATATTTACATGCTTCCGAAGATGTATAGGGACAGGTTACATCCACCTTTTTGACCCATAGTCGCTGGCTGTGGGTCAATTCATGAACCTATGGGGTACTACCTGGATCACCATTTACAGCCTCTAGTACAATCTTGAGAGACGTATATTAAAGACACCACGGACTGCCTGTTGAAGTTGGAATCTGTTCAACACTTTTTTTGATGAAGATATTTTGCTATGTACCATTGATGTGGTCTCTTATACATCTATAGCCCACAATGAGGGCTTGGAGGCGGTGGAGTGGAGACTTTTACAATCATTTATGACTAAAGACAAAAGCATTTTTCTTTTGGAACTGTTACACTTTTCTTTACATCACAGTTACTTTACATGGCAGGACACATATTATTTACAGATCACGGACACATCCATGGGCTTTTCTGGAGCTCCATTGTACGCTAACACATTTATGGCATATTTTGAGTACCTACACATTCTAAATAACAGGAAATGGTGTGAGAACGCGGCAATTGTCTTAAGGTACATTGACGACATACTGGTAGTATGGAAGGGATCGTAATGTCTGCTGGAAGAATGCATAGCAGAACTGAATCTTTGTAACGCGCAACCAAACTAGAGAAGCTCCAGAACGACCATGAGGGCAACGGTCCCGTATCCAGCACTCCTGTCTGTGTTTACCTGTGGCAGATGGAGCACTCCATCATATTGCCGTGAGGTAAACGGCTTGAGAACATCCCCGGGCATTCAGAAGAGACCACAGTCCCCAGAACCACCTCAAGCGCACCCTGACAGCGTCATCGCCCGGCGCCGCCAGCCTTCATCTGAGAACCACGCCTCCCGCAGCGCGGGATGCACAACCAAACTAGAGAAGCTCCAGAATGACCGTGAGGGGAACGGTCCCGTATCCAGCACTCCTGTCTGTGTTTCCCTGTGGCAGATGGAGCACTCCATCATATTGCCATGAGGTAACGGCTTGAGAACATCCCCGGGCATTCAGAAGAGACTACAGTCCCCAGAACCACCTCAGGCGCACCCGGACAGCGTCATCGCCCGGCGCCACCATCCTTCATCTGAGGACAATGCCTTCCACAGCGCGGGACACGCAACCAAACTAGAGAAGCTCCAGAACGACCGTAAGGGGAACGGTTCCGTATCCAGCACTCCTGTCTGTTTCCCTGTGGCAGAGGGAGCACTCCATCATATTGCCGTGAGGTAAACGGCTTGACAACATCCCCGGGCATTCAAAAGGGACTACAGTCCCCAGAACCAACTCAGGCGCACCAGGACAGCGTCATCGCCCGGCACCGCCAGCCTTCATCTTAGAACCACGCCTCCCGCAGCGCGGGATGCGCAACCAAACTAGAGAAGCTCCAGAACGACCGTGAGGGGAACGGTCCTGTATCCAGCACTCCTGTCTGTCTTTCCCTGTGGCAGAGGGAGCACTCTATCATATTGCCGTGAGGTAAACGGCTTGACAACATCCCCGGGCATTCAAAAGGGACTACAATCCCCAGAACCACCTCAAGCGCACCCAGACAGCGTCATCGCCCGGCGCCGCCAGCCTTCATCTGAGGACCACGCCTCCTGCAGCGCGCGGGCAGCGTCATAGCCCGGAAGAGGCTGGGCTGGGCCACCCCTCTGATGCAGACATCACAAACTCAGGATTTGATCAATCCACTGTGTGGCAAAGGTACTTTTTGTCCGGTGTAGTCGGAACTGCTTCAATTGATCGCTCAGAATTTTACTTTTCATTATTTCCTTGTTTCTTCCTTCTTGCACATGGGTAAAAGGAAATCGATGGACCATGCGGGAGGGGCTCTTGGCCTGAATGGGGGGCGGTTAAAAGGAAAAAAACCAGGAAAGTTTCAAAAAATCCTTGTACCTCCCTGATCCTCGATAGGATTGAGACTCTGGTTGATGATTGTCAGGGTGTTTTGCTACAAGACTCTACCTTTTCTTCCACCCTCACTAGCAATATTCCTATAAGTTGCTCCCAAAATATAAGCCCTACCCGTTCACTGACTGCACCATCCATGTTTCGTAAACCTTCAGATAAACAAGCGGTAGCAAGGCCCGAACTTAGTTGCCCTATAACCGCCCCTAACCACATATCGTTAGAGCCCATAGTAATCTCCTGTACAAATCGCTTCTCTGTATTGCCGAATGCCCTAGATTTACTAGAGGAAACAGGGAAAGAGGCAGCAACTACCACTCCGGCTGGGATTTTGGGGGAATCTTCTAATGTAGGGACCCTAAATGATGTTGTTCAATCCATCGCCTCGCTCAGATTGGAACTAGGTGAGATAAAGTTGTTAATGCAAGAACTTCTGAGTGTTGTTAAGAACTCATATAGTAATTCTGTGTCTATAGGTGGTAGCAACAATGTCCATAGAGAAGGATCGCAGGAGTTAAATTAGATATCCTTTAATACCAAAAACATTGAGATGCCCACACTAGCACACTTCTGACCCAGGCAAAGACCATAGACAGTTGAGCAGACCAGTGGAACGAAATTTAAATAAAGCATCAAAACGGCCTTTAGCTGACAATTTTTGCCACTTTGCTAGCCTTAGAAGATCTGTTCCTCATTTAAAATCTAGGCCAATTGCTCCGGCCCTTGAGATCTATGCTGCCAGGGCCGTAGGTTCAGCACTATATGGTGCTGAACTTTGGGGCTTTGACAAAGTCGTTGACATTGTAAAGGCGGAAAACACATTTTTTAGAGAATTGGTCTCAATCCCACAAGGAATACCCACTAAGCCACTATTGAGCGATTTGGGACATCGCTCAATGAAGCACCTTGTTATCTTACGTCCTCTTCTCTATTGGGCTCGCCTTTGGCGCACACCTGAGTTATCTAAATACGCCAACGGCCTAAGAGAAGTGATGAATCTTGAGGGATCCTATAAGATCAGTTGGCTAACAAATATAAAAATGTTCCTTTTAGCATTGGGGTTCAAAGCGGCCTGGGAGTCAGGGACTACGTTGACCAAGTTAGATATCAAGAGAGCCTACTGGGCATGGGTTGACAGCCGGGAAAATAGAATCCCTGGCCCAGGTAGACTGACTAACGAGTTTCGTCAGCACAAACAGGTCGCTAAATTTGAGCCCTATTGAGATTTTATTCAGAAACCCAGGGATAGGGCCCTTTATATTCAGTTCAGACTGGGCACGCTTCCTGTTCGTGAACATACAAATAAATGGAAGCATCCCCACCAAACACTCACAACTTTCCCACACTGTGAAGGAGTTGTTGAAAGCGTCCCGCAACTCCTGTTCCCATGGCCTGCTTACATTAAACCAAGAACCAGATGGTTAAATCCTATTTGCTGGCAACTAGGAACCAGGAATCACCGTGAAGCTCTTAGAATATTGCAAGCAGACACCAATACAACTTTGGCTTGCGGTGTGGCCAAATTCCTTAGTTGGGCTTGGGTCATAAGATCAAAAGCGTTATGTCCTGGTAGAAGAATCTTCTTAAAATTGTTTTTATTCTGTATCAAAGCTGAGATAGTTTAATTAATTTTTAAACTTCCCCCTGTGGGTTTTTATCTTTTTATCTCTTAACAAGTCATTATTTATTGATGGAATGATTATGTGAAATTAATTTTTCAGGTTGTAATATGCAGATTACTAACTGTCCAAAATTTAGAATAGGTATTCTACTGTTTTTATAAAGCAATTTCATCCCCTGAATGATGGTTTTAAGATTTTCTAACCTGGCTTCTTGGTGTAACCATTACAAATTGTACTTTTTTTTTTACATCATTTGTGATATGTTTATATCGAAATAAAGCTTTGATAATGAATATTTGTAACCCAAGAATACAGTTTACATATGACATACAAACTGAGAGGATTCATTTCTTCGATATTGAGATTCAGAAGTCTAGTTCAGGTCTAAAAACAGCAGTTGACAGAAAACCAACGGATGTAAATAATGCTTGCCATTATACAAGTGCACACCCATATTCTTTGAAGAAACACTTGCCGGTTTCTCAATTGATAAGGATCAATTGAATAACATCGGACGAGTCTACATGCGAAAATTCCATACAAGAACAATTGGACAGATATAAAGCATTAGGATATCCTGAAGAGACGCTTGAAGAAGCAGAGCGGATTGCTGCCATGAAGAAACGTGAAGACCTATTGATTCAAAGTAAGAAAAAGCTCAAAAAACGAGTTTTTGTTTTAAAATATTCTGATGAAGCATCTCAAATTAAGGCTATAATAAGAAAGCAGTGGGATATCACTGAGCATGAAGCAGATTTTGCTGAATTATTTCAAGATTTACCATTATTTGCCACCTCAAGATTGAAAAGCCTGAGGGAACTTCTGAAACCCAGCCAGATCACCTCAAAAATGCATCATAAAGGCATGAGAAAGTGTTACAATTGCGCTCAGTGCGGCAATCTAATCGTGAGAGGCACCTTCACACATCCTTGGACTGGTCAGAAAAGAAAACTGTGTCATACCGCCAACTGTAACACAGAGGGGGTGATGGAACAAGACTGTCTCAAGACCTCTTACCGCACATCTAGAAACCTTCAAAACGTTATCCTTGAAATCAAAACCATCTTACAACTTGTGGAAAAAGCTCTTACTAAACTTGAGTATCTTCAAAACTCTCTTCAAGACAGCTGACAACGTGACAAAAACTATCCCCCTGCCTCTCGACAATCGATACTTGCGCACGCCCAATATCCCCCATTCCATTACGGACCAGGAATTGCAAACTGTCATGGCTGTATGAATCTCCATCCGACCATGTCTTAGACAAAGAGGAATACGCTATCCACCTAGTCTCCATCAACTCTTGCAGAACCTCACATCCAATCTATAGAGGAATAAACCGGAATAATCTTCACTCTATAACCCCAATCCAAGATAACCAGGAGCCTAGTCTAAAGAATCCCTCAAACCAGATTTTCTGCCTTCTACTAAACTGCTGTTCAGCCCCTAAACACACTTCTGACATTGCCATGAAAATGGACATAATTATCCTCACTGAAACATGGCTCAAGGAATCATTCTCTCCATGCCTTGACCTTCTGGTCCCCCCAGACTTCAACATCATTAGACTAGACAGACCTCACAAAATAGGCAGAGGCTTAGCCTGCATACATCGTTCTGAGCTCACCATCTTAAAATTTCACTCGGAAACCCTGGACTCCTGTGAATACCTTGGGATCTCTGTGAATTCACCTAGCAACCACTCCCTAAAATTACATATATTCTACCATCCTCCTGGTCAAAATATAACTTTCACAGAACAACTTATGGAAATCATCAAAGCTAACTTGTCCACTTACTCGAATGACCTTTTCCTGGGTGATTTCAATCTCCACTGGGAGAACAAACTGGACAAACAGGTCAACACCCTTAAAACCTTCCTTGCTGACCACTCCCTGATCCAATCTATCTCAGAGCCCACCCACTCAAAAAGTGCCACGCTAGACTGGCTCATTTCCAAACCAAATACTATTGAATCGATCTCGATTACCCCTTGTGACTGGTCAGACCATCACATTATCACCTTCCAAATCCCCTGTTGTAACAAGAAAATCCTGCCACAACAAATTAAACCTAAACAATGGATAAGAGACACTAACAACATCAACTGGAACAAGCTAGCATCCCAATGTGAGAAGGCTCTTATCCCCCAGCAACATAGGAGACGTCACTGCCCTCACTGATTACTATAACTCCACGATGACCAAAATATTCGACCAGGCCGCACCGCCAAAACTCAAAAGAATACCTGACAAGGATAAAAACCCATGGTTCAGTGAGGCCCTGAATGAGGAGAAACGCAAACTCAGATCAACTAAACGGAAATGGAGGCTTCACCTCTACCCCCCACCCCCCACCCCCAGCTGAAACTACTCCGAAAAGCAAGAAAATCGTACAATAAAAGTACTCTAAGATCAAAAAAAGACTTCTTCAAATCAGAACTAGAGAATTCTAAAAATAGACCTAAAAACTCTTCGAAATTCTGAATCAAAAATCGAACAAATTGGCCAAATCTTCACTCTTAACATCAACCTCACAGCTAAGTAGTGATGAATTTTCCTCATTCTTCACAGCAAAAACAAATTCCCTCCAACTTAAACTCAATATGGCTGCAACCAACTTAGCCACCCCAAAGATCAGTCAAGCTACTAACTTGGTACTAAATAAGCGATCTCTTCCCAAAAACAATTCTCACTGGTCCAACTTCAAATGTTATGATATCAATGATATCACCATAATTCTAACAACTACTAAACTCAACAACCACTTCAATAACCCTGTCCCAGCAAAGTGCCTACCCCACATCTATCAGATCATATCCCCTCTCTGGACCAAGATCATTAATGCCTCGTTTTCACAAGGTAACATCCCGGACTGCCTAAAATCTGGTCAAGTTACTCCTATCCTAAAAAAAACGAAGGCTACCAACGCCAACCCCAACAACTTCCGACCAATAACCAACATTCCCATGCTAGCAAAGGTCGTGGAAAAAAGTGTTCAACAACAACTGGACTTACACATCACAAACTTCAATTTATTGAACATACACCAATCGGGCTTCAGACCTGGCCATAGCACTGAAACAGCCATCCGCATATAGTAGACGATGCCCACTTAGCTCTTGACCGCAATGAAACATGCCTGCTAGTCTTGCTTGACCTCTTATCAGCCTTCGATATGGTCAACCACGACAAACTTCTAAGAAGACTAGAAGACAGGATGGGCTTTTCTGGCACAGTCCTTCTATGGTTCAAATCCTTTCTGGAAAATTAAACACAATCATTCATGACCAACAAGATCCTTTCTCTATCCTCACCTAACCTACTAGGAGTACCTCAAGGCTCTACCTTGTCTCCCACTCTATTCAATTTATATGTTGAACCACTCACTGATCTACTACAGCAGGCAAGCATCTCCTACCACATGTACGCGGATGACACCCAACTTTACATCAAAATCACCTCCATTGAAGAGATAAAGTTAATGAATCTAGCTCTAGGACAAACCGTACAATGGCTAACAACCGACTTCCTCAAGTCAAATTCACCAAAAACTGAATTTCTCTTAATCCCCCCCCCCCCCAATAACTCTCAAGAAATAAAGGAATGGACAAAAATGATCACCGCCCTGAATTGCACCCCAACGCTGGTGGACTCCACAATATCATTTGGAGTCACACTGGATAAAAATCTTAATGCGCAAGCTCACATGAACTTGATGGCTAAAAATGGCCGCTTTCACCTCAACTATCTAAGAAAAATGAAGCCATTTATCGAGATCCCTGACCTCAAATGAGGTCTTAGTCATCTCAAGGCGGGAGTACGGTGCTCCACCCTTTCTGGGCTTCCCAAAACCTCTACAGCACCTCTAAAAGCTTGTCTCAACGCCGCAGCTGGACTCGTTACAGGATCAAGGAAATTCGACCACATATCGAAAAACCTGAAGGCACTCAACTGGCTACCCAATGAAGCTCGTATTCACTTAAAGATTGCTTGTATTACTCATAAGGCGTTACACCACAATACCCCACAGTTCATAGCCCAAAAACATACTCTATCGGGAGGAAACAGATATTTCAGGAGCACAGATAATCTACTCCTGAAACCCGCAAGGTTAAACAAGACTAAAACCTTCAGCAGAGCACTTTCGGGAGCGGCGCCAAGAATCTGGAACTCGCTTCCGCCATTCATCAGATAAATAACCTCAATGCCCCTCTTCGAAAAGGAAGCAAAATCATTCCTGATGAGCAAATTCCTACCATAAAATCCGCACAAACACCAAGCCAGCTTCAACATCTATCTCGAAAATAAGACTTTTTCAAGCCCGATTTGACTCCCTATCGCAGAGCTGTTCTCTACTCTGCCTCTTTCCCCCGAACTTTATTATGTCCTTTTTGTTACTTATTTGCATTGTTGGTAACAAATATGCTTTTCTTTCCCTGCTCACTTTGTAAAGTGCTCTGTTACCCTAGTTGGGTCTGGTTCGCGCTATAGAAAACTCTAAATATAAATAAATAAATAAATGTATACCATCAAATGCCCATGTGGGCTATTGTATGTAGGTAGAACTAGCTGCAAAATTAAAACTCAGGTAGTGGAACATAAGAGTAGAATAAGCAATAACAATTTTAACTCTTCTCTAGCAATACATTGGGAAAGTGCAGCAAACACTATTCCTCAGCTAAGATTCACAATTTTGGAGTGTATACAAACGATTCCAGGGGTGATTTTAACACAGCATTAGCACGTAAGGAAACACACTGGATTAAGGATTTAGGTGCAGTGATTCCCGGGGGGTTGAATGACCATTATGAGTTACAGTGTTTCTTATAATGGATTGCAGTCATGTAACATTCCATTTTTCATCATTTAGCATTTTAATGTACAGGATTTGCACTTGTCGCTTTTCTGAGCACTGTCCATTTAAGGTTGTATTTATTTCATACAGCCAGAGACACGGGGTTTCTATTTTTACTTCATTTGACGTATTTTTGTTTTAGAGACAAGTCTACTGTACATCGGATAGCATTATTACTTGCATCTACTTCAGGGAGGTAACTGGTTGGTTACACTCAGACATGTGCAGACTATAAATTAGAAGCTTCGGTAGGCTTTGCATCAGCACGTTGGGACACTTTTTTACTCTGGAATTATCTGCATCTTCAAGCTTTAGGCACATTAGTTATGCTAGAGCTTTCTTTTTACTCTTAGTAAGTGGTTTAATAAAGAACATTGTCTACATGATTTAGGTGTAAGTTTAGGCACATCATCGGTAAAGTCTGTCACGTCTTAGAGGGTGGAATAAAGTTTTTTTGAGAACCTTTTTTATATATACATTGGAAAGGTGGGATCACGCTACGAGGACCCTTTCTATTTTCATGGTACAGGCCCTTTAAATACGATAGCAGATGATTAGAAAGTCACAAGCATACTTTACGTACACTATGGACGTTGTTTGTCGAATACGGAAGTCTGCGGTTGTTGGTTCAGATACGGTGAGTTTCGGAGGCGGGTTTACGAACAGCACCTTCGTGTGCATGGCACATTATCAGCAGCTGACGGAAGTTTCACCTATTTTTTTTTAACAACTCTTTTTATTGACAAATCGCATAGAAGATACAGCTCTCCGTACCCCGGAGGAACTGTGGCAAATACAGTACAGCAAAATCAGCGATTCAGTTTTCAATAATATATAAAGAAGTAAAGAAACCCCAGCCCCTTACCCCAACTATCCTGACCCACCCCCTCCCTTACCCATCCCCTGCACGGCGTCTCTCTCATTCTGCAGCTAGTGTACACAAATGACAGTAAGATATTAAACATCTCCCTCACGTGCGCGTCGCCTCCGCCCCTTCAACATCTCTAGTCGTTGCTGGAGGTTCCAGCCACAGGCCTCTGTAGCCGCCCATCTTTTCCAGATTTTATAATGTTTTGTGGGGCAGCCTCTGGCCTCAAATATCGGCCGCTCAAGACCCATACAGAAGTACAGGCCCTTTTTCCACACAATCACTTTGGGAGCACTGGGATCCTTCCACGCCTGGGCCACATCCCTTTTTGCCACCGTAAGTCCAGGGAGAAGTAGGTGTCTCTTATAGATGTTACCCCCAACTCCTTCGAGGACATGAAGTAGGCCTAGCTTAGGCGTACGGGGGAGGTCCCAGCCCAGCACTTCCGACAAACAGTTCCACACACCCGTCCAAAATCTCACCAGACCAGCACAATCCCACACTGTATGCAAAAAATCCCCTAGTTCGTGATTACAACTCAGACACGTCAGGAACTCAATCAGGCCTGCCCTCCACAGCCTCTCCCTAGTATAATAAGCACGATGAAGATACTTAAATTGTATTAAGTGTAGGCGTATGGCAATAGCCGCTCCCCTGGGGGATTCAAGGGCTTCTCTCCAATCTTCCTCCTCCAGTTGCCCCACATCTCTCACCCAGCGATCACGCAGTGTCTGTAGATCGGAAGAACAGTAAATAACTAATGTCTGATAGATTCTGGAAATTTTTCTTTACCCCAGGTCCCCCATGAACAGCTTCGCTTCTATTGGGCTGAATTCGGGCAGGGTGTCTAATCCCTCTAGTGTGGGTGCGATGGCAGGCCTAAATTGTAGATATCTGAAGAACTGTGTTCGGGGCATACAAAACACATCGCTAAGGTCTTGAAATGATTTAAGCGTTGTGCCCCTCAAGACATGCCCCAGTGTGGATATCCCTATCAGGTCCCATCCGTGAAAGCTCCGCAATTGTTTTAGCCCCGGCAGTTGCCCATTGTGCCATAGTGGGGTCTCTTCCGTCAGCTTCCCCCACCATCCTATACGACACAGTGCCTGCCGCCATATCTGGAAGACCACCTGGGTCGCCCCTGGCAGCCTCTTTCTCAGCCTTGCCGAGTACAGAATAGTGTGCAGTGTATCTGGGTCCATCAGGTATCTCTCTAGGGCGTATGCAGGGTCCCCTCTGTCATTGTACCACCATTCATTCAGAACTACGAGATGGGAAGCCTGATAGTATGACAGCATGTCCGATGTCGCCAAGCCACCACTATACGTGGACAAGAAACCAGTACGCAGGGCCACTCGTGCCGCTCCTCCGGCCCACAGGAATCGGCCCAGCGCCGAGTTAACTTGTCGGAACCATTGCATCGGAATTGAATATGGATGATTCTGTAATTGATATAATAGGCGCAGGAGGGCAACCATCTACACCTATTTGATTAACAGGGCTTTGCCGATTGTGTTCAACTTGAAAGCGTGGTCGTACTGGAGAATGACAGACTCTTTACGGGTAAGATTCTTGGCAGCACAAGTTGGTAGGCACATTTTTGGGTCGTGACTCGCATTGCGGTGCGGGAGGAAAAAGGAAATGTTTTTGTTATTTTTTTATCTGCTTTAGTGGTTACATACATTTGGTTTCATATGAAAGTAGTTGGGGTAAGCTAGTGAAATAGTTGTGTTTTACACTCACATTGGGGTGTGGTATTAGGATTCAGTTTGTACTTGTCCAATACATTGCTACTGAGTGTCTCACATGGCATAATTATTCATGGAGGCAATACTTTTAGCATGCTCGGTAAAGTGTTTCACAAATCATTCTTTCTCATTTCTTTCATTTTTTAAATTTTCATGAGTGCAAATCCTATTAGCATCTTCTCATTTTGGCATTATGGTAAACTTGTTTCTTATACATGTATTTCTGTGTTGTAGCTCTGCACGGAGAACGTCAAGAGACAAACCATTGATTAACATTGTATATTTTGAATCTCCTGACGAAAGGTTTAGTATTAACTCGAAACGCATTGGGATTTAGTTTCATTTGTATTTTGTAAATAGGCAATACAGTAGTTCGGCCCGGACTCCTTCACAGACGGGGCATCCACCGGCCCCTCTCCTGCGGGTTTCTTGGGCACCGCTGGAGAAAGCAGCAGGCCCGAGCCCAGCACTGCCGCCCATTCAATGCCGGGTCTGGCAATGCCGATGTCTGGCAATGCTGAGGTCTGGCAATGCCAGTAGGCCGACTGTAATGTGCCGATGATTATATGTGATAACGGGCTCTACTTCTGAGATGTAAAATAGCGCCTCGTTCATTGCACCAGGCGGAATGATGTACCAGGCGGAACGATGCACCAAACAACCAGAAACGAGAGGGAGTGGAGCCGTGTAGGAGCCTCCAGCCAGAGCTCCTGGTTTCTGGGATCACTTTTGGTGGATATCCCTTGTTAAACCACACCAACACTGGCCTGACTCCTGTTTGACTGGGCGATTTCCTGGATAACTATTTTCAATGAGGGATGGCTCCTTACCTGAAATGTTGCCGGCGACCTTCGAAGACCCTGATCTGCAGACATGCGATGTGACTTGTTCGGCATGATTCCTGGACATATCTCGGTGCTCCGGGGGACCTGCGAGTTGGACACATCATTGCAGATACGACGTTGCGACTCGCATTTCTGAACTGCAAGTGGATCCTGCTTTTGTTTGAAGACTGCCAGAGGAAAGGGGGTTGCAATGGTCTCCTAATATGGCGGCGACTAGCCCTTAGCTATAGGGATCCTGGTGAGCATAAATGATAAGAATGGATCATTGTATGTTCACCATTTATGCTCCAGCTGACCGCTGCTTGCCATCTTGCTCTGCCCGCTGACCGTCACGCCACACTCCGTCTTCCCTCGCTTACTAACCATCTTGCTCCATTCGCGGCAGGGGGTGTCTGTGTAGCTGTTGATCTCCGCTCTGCGCCTGATCCGGTAACGGAATCGTACATGGAGAATGACGGCCAATATGGGATGCCGCGCATGCCGCATTCTTGCCCCGGTCTGATGAGGCTTGTAAGTTGCCGCTTTCCCTCCTCGGACTGGCTGCTGGGTGATGTTGAGATCGAGCATGTCGCCCTGTCTGCATTGCCGTGTGTTGCCCTGACTACTTTGCCGCTTTCCTTCCTTGGACTGGCTGCTGGGATAATCGCGCACATTGTCCTGTTTTTCACATTACCGCAATCATACCCTGGAGTCTGTTGCTGGCGAGAGTAGCAAAAGAGCTGATCGCGTTTCTCACCCTGTTACTTTCCATCATTTAATTTAACGCAATGCTTCAGTACTGATCTGGACCCTTCCATGAGATGTGTACAACAGGAGTTGTCTGCTCTCCTGGCTATCCCCTACTAAGGTGAGATCTTATTTATTGATAGTGGGATGCTTTCTGCTATTAAAAGACCTCTGAATTAGGCACAAGAGCCGGATGCCTGACTTTAAAATGACGGCGGCTTGCGACTCATTTCCACTAGTAGTAAACATGGAAACTAGACTAGATTCTACAATCAAGCTGCCTAGATTTAAAATGGTGTCTGCCCAAGACCTCAACTCAATAAAATACGGTCTTTCTTCACACTGTTCTCAACAATGAAACAGATCTAGGGGCCCGATGTAGGTAATCTAATTTACCACTTCTAAAATACCGAATCATATCGATTCGGTAATTAGGAAGTGGTAAATTAGAGGGGGGAAATGTAGGTAATTCTGATTCGGTATTTACCGATTCTGTAAATACCAAATCGATATCCCCCATTGATTCCTATGGGCCTTGAAGCCCATAGGAATCAATGTGGAATACCGAATCGGTATTTACTGATTCGGTAATTACCTATTCTTGCAAGGGTGCAGGGGGTCTCACTTCGACACCCTCTAGCACCCCAACTACAGGCGTGTGTGCCATGTGGCACACATACATGCCCTAAGGGCATGTCTGTGTGTCACATGGCACAGGTGTGCATGCACAGATGTGCATGCACACCTGGATTCGGTATTTTACCACCCAATTGGATTGGGTGGTAAAATACTGATTATGTAAGGCCTTTGGGACTCAGAAGAGTCCCACCTACATCTGCAAGTTACCGAATCAGTAAAAATACTGATTCAGTATTTTACCGATTCTGTAAATTTACTGATTCGGTAAATTTACTGAATCGGTAAAATCGGGCCCCTACATCACAAATGACCATTTACCGGTCGGTAACGGCCGAAATTGGCCGTTACCGGTCGGTAAATGGCCACCTACATCTGGCCCTAAGTGTCTAGACTACATCTTGGATATATTAAAGGCAATTTTCGAAACTTTTTTTTTTTAATTTTTAACTTTTATTAATCTATATTCTCTTGACTAAATATCTAATTTTCCGAATTAATAAAAACATTTTTAAAAATGGCCTCAGACCGGGAACCCGCAGGCCACAATGCTAAAAAATACGGAAACTCTCGTCTTAGACACTTACTTCTGCACTAACAAGGGCATTATTGCTAACGACTTTATCTTCCATACGAATAAACGTGCCCAATGGATAAATACCTTCCACGCTATGCTACATATTTCCTCAATGAAGAAATCCCTGTATGCCATCAAACTGACGGTTATTGCCTCAGACCTTTACCCTTTGAATTCCGCCATTACTATTTACAACAATATTCTCATACAATCCTCTGATGAGAATCTAGATATCTTTTACAGGCTGTTCCCCACTTTCAAGAAAGCAGTAAACTATACTTGCGTCGCCAGGACTTAGATGTCTCCTTAACGCCCCCCTTCCAGTATACCTTAACAGACACTCCCAACCAGACAAATGCCACCCCTATCTTGATGCCTAGCCTTCCAGACTCCTCTACTGCAGTTATACATGGGTCTCCTGACCCTTGCGTGTTAGCTTTTCTTTCAGGCCCTACCATCAGTACGACTGAAACCACCAGTAAACCCTACCAACTAGTCCATCCGGCTGATACCACTCCTGGTTTCCTCAGTCCTGTAGATACAAGCTTAATCCTTGATACCGATCACATCCTGACTAATACCCCAACGTTATCCTGGCCCTCCTCGTTGGATAGCACCAAACTGGAGGTCTCCAACACTGTCCCCCTTCCCCACTCCTTCACACACTGGGGATCGCCTAGACTCCACTCACCTACTATCCACTGCGTTTTTTTAGGGAACTCTTACAACTGCTACACTTAGCTCGCCTATACAATCTCACATAGTGGATTGCCTAAACTCGACTCTCCCACTATCTGTCACATTATATGAGGGAACCCTCACAATGGCTACATTCAGTTCGCCCATCCTTTTGCAGAATTCAGTGACCCTTCCCCGTCCCCAAGGGGGAGACCCTAACGGGCAGCCTAGTGACTTTACCACTCCTACAATGGATATGCATAATGACACTACGGGTAGTTCGCCTCACCAAACAGTTCATACACCAACACCTATTACATACTCTCCCATCTCTGTCCTGATCAATCAAGTCAATGAGTTAGCTACGGACCAATCTCATCTTAAGGACGATATGCTTAATCTTTCAACCATCATGAAAGCTCTTCTTATCTTACACAGAGCCACCAATGACACTGTGAATCGTATCAGTCTCCAAACGAGAAACTACTGCCCTACGAATGCCCCCATTGACAATATTACTCAGCACAACCAAAACTATGTCCAACCTAGTAGACTCATACCCACAGTCACACTCCCTATAACCACCACTCCGGGTAGTTTATCCTCCCTCTCAGGCCAAAGTGTTCAAGCAATGATCTTTCAGACAGCAACATAGATGATCTTCTTACATCCTATGCTCTGGACTCTTATATTAGTAAATCCCACTGCAACGTTATTCAAACCATTGTAACCAAACCCCTCAGAAAACCTACACTGAAAACCAGAGCTGTTAATAGAGTTAACCTCATAAATATCAATTTAGAACAGACTACCTCGATCCCCTCGATTAACAAGCTGAAGTGTGGGCTTTTAAACTGTAGATCTGCCAGCAAACATGCTACTGATATTTTCAATCTAATTTTAGATGATGATTTATACATTTTGGTTATCACCAAAAACTTGGCTAAATAGCTCCTCATCTCCTATTCTCAATTTACTAGTTCCTCCCTCCCATGATCTAATCCGACTTGATAGGATTGGGAACCTTGGTGGAGGGGTAGCCTGCATTTAACGTAACTCACTATCAGTCAAACAAGCGGATTCCATTGAACTATCTTCGTGTGACTAACTATGCATTAATATCTCAGATGCTAAGCGTATCATCAGTAAGTTACACATATTTTACCACCCCCCCAGGTGAGAGCACATTAGAAGGTTAAGGACTTCTTACAATAGGAAGATTCTTAAGGCAAAGGCAGACTTTTTCCGAACTCAGCTGAACCAAGCTAGCACCCGTCCAAAAAAACTTGTCAAGCAACAATCATGCAATACAACTAACCATAGTGAGTTAAATGATCTGGCCACTCCTACTTGTGACATGCTTGCCAATTCCTTCCATGAAAAGACTAGGGCTATTGAGCTAGACATCCAATCAAAGTTGCCCCCCCCCCTCAACCTATGGTACAAGATCCCAACTTGGGCGCTTTATTCAAAGTTCATTTTAATAACCCTAGGGAAGTCACAAAAAATGATGCCTCAAGGCACACCTTCTCGCCAATTTCTCAACAAACTATCAACAACACTCTGCAAGCAATCAACCCCTCCAATCATTTCTCGGACCTCTTGCCTCCTTCCCTGCTCAAGATTTTAAAAACATCTATACTATCGTTATGATCAAAAATTGTAAACGCCTCCCTGAGTCAAGGTGTCATTCCGGACTGTCTTAAAATAGGACAGGTCACTCCTATATTAAAGAAAACTGATGCCTCTCCATCTGATCCTAGCAACTACCGTCCTATAACCAACATCCCCACCTTGGCTAAATTGTTGGAGAAATGTGTTCAAATTCAATTATGCAATCACATTGAGAACTTCAACCTCTTAGATTGTTACCAATCTGGATTCTGAAGAGGGCACAGCACAGAATCTGCACTCACTCGCATCCAAAATGCGAGTCACTGACCATGTCATGAGTAATGTAATATGTGACGTCATCAGCAGTGCATTGCAGGCGCGCAAGTTATAGTGAGTCCAACTAACTATAACGTGGGAATTTCAATGGTTTTATGTCAGTAAAATTTCCAGCTAACTATAACTGGTATGAAACCTATGTTTTTTTCAGTGAATTTAATAGGTTTTTTAAATGCTAATTCCTAACTATAACTGGTGTGAAACCTTTGGTTTTTTTCAGTGAATTTCATAGGTTTTATAAATGCCAATTCCTAACTATAACTGGTGTGAAACCTATGGTTTTTTCAGTGAATTTCTTAGGTTTTTTTAATGCTAATTCCTAACTATATATAGGGCCTCAAACCTATGTATTTTCAGTGAATTTCAAAGGTTTTTTAATAACAAATTTCTATAGCTATGAAATGTAATATTTTTTATAATGAATCCTATATTGTATATTTATGTAATACTAATTTTTTTATGTATATTGTTCAGGGTTTTTTTTTTTTACTCTGGAGCGCTCCCGGTGTGCCTCCCGGTGAGCGCACCGGTAAGTGCATTCTTGCGGCCTGCCCCGGGGAGCGTCCCGTTAGCGCTATTCCCACGAATGAAAACATCAACGTGACGTATTGCGTAGCCGCGTCCGCGTGATACACAAGGCGTAAGCGCACCCGGAAGCACTCGAGCGCATACTATCGCGCTACGTAAGCATTCGACGCGCTTACGCTACGCGCCACTGGGCGCGCCCCGGGGCGCTTAGGGTAAGCGTGTCGGGTCATGTGACCTAAAAATAAAAAATTTTATTGGTTCAGGACAGTTTTGGTTTCCAAATGATGAAAGCCCTGGTCATGTGACCTGGAAATAACACTTTTCATTGGTTCAGGACAGTTTTTCTTTCCTAATGATGAAAGCCCCCACCTTTTTTCCTCATTCTCACTTTGTACTTTGAGTGAGGAAGACCTGTTTCCATACCTACAGACCTATTTGTACTCAGAAATAGCTTCAGTAGCAGCAGCAGCAGGAGCATCTCAGCCACCACCACCACCACCACCACCAAGAGGACCACCACAACACCACAGTGGTGGAGATGAAGAAGAGGAGAGGAGGAGGTTCCTGCCTGAAGATACTACCCCATATAAGCCAAAGGAGCACATTATCTGGGAGTTTTTTTCAATCCCAAAGGACCTCAAGAAAGTAAATGCGCCAAGGGTTACTTGCCTAATCTGTGGCACTGTACTTTCAAGGGGGAACCCTAACAAAAAGTACTCTTTTGGCAATAACACCAGGATTTGCCACATGCAACACCGGCACCCTAACAACTATGCTGCGGCAGAGGTCAGAGAACTGACCAGAAACACTCTCCAATCTTCGCCCAGCACCTCCAAAAGTAAGCAACCCACTCCTTCGGGTCCAGAGACAAGGGAGATGGTCCCAAACATACAACCCTAGTTTGGACAATACAAAATCGTTTGTATATTTTGTGGAAAAAGAATTACCTATGGTGAGCAAAGCATTAAACTCATCAACCGTGCTGGTGACAACCACAATTGCCCAAAAAAACATTATTTTTTTTTGCTCCAGTTGAGCCGTTTACAATTCCCTGTTTTTTGTTTGTCCCCATAAAAATAACAAAAAAAATATAAAATTGTTCATAAAAGCCAAAAAAAGTACAAAATGTTAAAAAAAATAAAAAAAATATTAAACAACAAAAAGAAGAAAAAAACAGTTCTTTTTAGAACTACCTCCAATTTATAAAAAAAGGCTACATTTTTTTAAAACTCTGTCATACTTTTTTCCCCATGGTACACTCCCCGGTACCCCCCCCCCCCCCGGTGCGCGTACCGGGCGCTCTCCCCGCGCAAATCAAATTTTTTTTTTTATGTTGCCCCGCGGGGCCCTTTTATGGCCCCCACATCAAACATAGGAGGTCAGGGGGGGTCTACTCTATCCCCTTTTGGTCATTTTCCCCTTTGTTTTTGGCACCTCTTGTGTCTCGATCCTACAGAGACACAAGATGGCGGCCTCTCCGGACTGTTTGGAATGTTGACAGACACCCGAGAGCCAATCAGCTTTCCGTGCGCGAACTCGTGTAGCACCCTGGTACGCGCCCCGGTGCGCGTACCGGGGCGCGCTTATAGATATATATATATTTTTTAACCTAAATTACTCAAAATCCTCTGGAGCACATATCTTGAGACATAGCAAAGGCACATTGGGCTACCAGTCCCTATTATTTTGCAAAGTTTGGTGGAAAACCATTCAGCCGTTCGGGCTAAAAGTGAGTTCAACTGCCCTATGGAAATTAACATGGGGAAAACACGTTTTGGGACCCCCCTTATCTCGGCCCCTGCTTGACGAATCCCCCCCAAGGCAAATTTGAGGAAAATTTCAGGCAGATTCCTCAACCGGCGCCAAAGTTATTCCCAATAGAATGTTGGGAATTCCCTATACAAAATAATCCTAACTATATATATATATGTATATATATTACCTACTGGCGGTCGCCAGTAGGTAGTTATAGTTAGGACCTAGTTTCCATAGGAAATCCGCAACATTCTATTTGGATTAAGTTTGGCCCCGGTGGACGAATTGTTGCGAATTTCTCAAAGAAGATGGCTCGGTCCGCTGCGCTCCTTCCCTGAAAGTTTTGGGGGGATTCGTCAAGTGGGGGCTGAGATAAAAGGGGGGGTCCCAAAACGTGTTTTCTCCATGTTATTTTCCATAGGACGTTTAGACACGGCTACAGCTCGAACGGCTGAATGGATTTATAAGAAATTTGGCAAAAAGGTAGAGTCCGGCTCGCAGATTACGCTTTTGTTTCAATGGTGTAAATCCGTTCAGTTGTTGCTGAGAAAATTAAAGTTGAAGTTAATTATATATCTATAAGCGCGCTCGGGTGCGCGCACTAATGCGGCTGTGCGCGTGCGGATATTTTTGTTTTGCTGTGTGACGTCTGTGAACGTTCGATTCGGAGAAAATCAGGAAGTGTTGACCGTCATTTTGTTAGTGCAAGTGAATATGTTGTACATTTCAAAGCGTTGCAACATGGAAAGGGGACAAGGTAGAGATTGTCTGGCCGTGTAGGTTTTCTCAGGGGGTGCAGTAAGGCCCTTGAACGCGAAAAGAATTATTTTTTTTTTTTATAAAAGTTGCGAGGTGCGCGCACTCGGTCGCACACACCTATTTACAAGACTGTGAAAAACTATAGTGTAGAGCATGGAAAAGGAGCAGGGTGGAGAGTGTTTGATCTGGTAGGTTTCCTCAGGGGTTTATTAAGGTCGCAGAAAGTCTAAAAGTAGGTTTTTATTTGCAAAAATATAGCGGGGTGCGCGCACCCGGTCGCGCACAAAGAACAAAAATAAAAGGAAAGATGGAGATAAATCAGAAGTTTGAGTGTTTAGATTTAAGGTGGCTATTAAAAGAGCCCTTGTGTTAATTGAGTTTTTTCTGCACTTATAAGTAAGTACCGATGCAGAGTCTCATGTTACAGAGGAAGATTCTGTTTCCCTCATCCGTGAAATGAACACCATCTCTCCTATAGATGCCTTGCATGTTGTAACGCAAGTTGTTGTGGTATATAGAACCCATGCTATTATCTCTGAGGAAAGCAGAAACAGATTTATTTACATGTTTCCTTGCTTTCTCAATCTGTGGATAATGTTGATTGGACCAATTCCATTTCTGTCTTTGGCATATATTGGAATATACCAAGGCAGTTTGAGGAAAAAGTGTCATCAATTTCCAAAAGGTGTCCTTTAGAAGCATTTCCAGACCTACCCCAGTCAATGTTCCTAGATCTTCCCACCACAGTGCACAATTATAAGGTCAGGTTCTGGGAGATGCATAAAAGTTTTCACCAATGGTATCAATTGGTGACATCTCAATCCTCTCTGGCCAATCCACGTTATCTGCACATTTGGTAAATGAAGGTTGGAAATTCGTCTGTTTGCTGCATATTTTCCACTCCAGTGAATATAGCTGTGTCCTAAAAGCCAAACCTTCATTTTCAAGGCAGATGCAGTAGTACTCCGATGGGTTCTGGAAGTGGAATGGCAGTTAGAAGCTGAAAGTCAGGATAAAAAAATGGATGAGGCTTGGTGTGGTTGAAAAACTAAAAATGATTGGTTGATTCTAATACCTCAAGATTGAAGACTACGTTGCATGTTAATGTTTATGTAAAACGAAAAGTACTATTGGGTGTCAAAAAAATGACATGTAACAAAGGAGTGGATAGGCAGGTGTTTTTGGAGGGAAATCAGCATTCTTGGTTTGATGTAGAACGTTGAGATATGAACTTTTGACCTGTGCCTTCAGCCAGGTGCAGAATGAGGTGTTACCATGGAAACAGCCAGAGAATGCAGTGGGTGATGGGTGAACTTTATGTGACTTTGAAAATATTGTAAGGGACAACCAACTGAAATGTTAATTTGATTTTAAAATTGTGCAGGAACAAATATGATTGGTTGAAGAGACATATATGAGTCTGTATTGACAGGATATCTGTGCCATTGAATTTTGGTTGAAGTGATAGAAGCATTATTGAGAGTTCCGTCAAACGAATATCTGTTTTGTGACTGTCACTGTTCTACATCGTACAAAGCATTGGTAAAGGTAAGTCTGTAACTGTTTCTTTTGTCATGTAGCGTAAAATGTGGTTTAGTCACTATAATTGGTTCATTTCCCTCACAGTCTCTGAGTAACCGAATTTTTGACTGTGACAATGTCTTGTATTTTTAAAACTATTTTTCCATTTCGTTTCATCACTCTTTAATGACATTATTTGTTTGCAATTATTAGTTTAAAATTTTGAATAATAACTTTCAATAAGCTGAATGGTCTTCAGTCATGTTCTTATGTAATCTTTTACTGCTAGTTTTTTTAATTCACTGTCAGTCAGAGACGAAACTGGAACGAAATTTTGGGGGGGCAAATTAAAAAAAAATTGTTAGGCATACATGAATGTTTAATTAGTAGGCAGAGTAAAGCTGCAGGGGCTTTTAGAAGGGGTAAAACAACTGCAAGGCCTAATTAACATTCAAATGGATGTTTACAGAGATGTGAAACGTTCAGGTGCGGCTCTGTGTGTATCTGGAATATATATGTTACCTTGGACTGCCACACCAGACGGGAAGGGGGTGGGGGCCTGAAGTCCTGTGAATTTAATGGGGGTTGCGTGCCTTTTCTTCACATTCTTTCAAATGTAAATTATAGTTTTGTATATAATTTTGGTGTACAGCAAAAAATGGAATATAAAATATGTTTAAAATAGACAGTAATTATTTGTGTGATTTGGAAGAGTTTCCATATAATCAGAGAAGTTGGTTTTGAGAGTAAAAAATGGTATTAGCAGAGACACAGATAATGCAGATAGAGAGAGAAATGGTACATTACATGTGATACAGTCGTCAAAAAGTGCTAATGCTTAAGGTGTTCATAAACTTTCAGTCAGACGACAGAATTACAGTGTGGTTTGTGGCCGCGGGCTGCACTGTTGGGGGTGGGGTGAGAGGGGGAGGGGGCGGACAAAAAAAATGAAAAGTTGTGACCATGAGGTTGTACACAGGTTCGTGCAGTACATGTCTTCATACATTGAGGTAGCAGACCGAGTATACATAGATCTTTCTCTCTCCTGCCGTCTGACTCCATCTTTATCTCTCTCCTGCTTTCCGTCTCCGTTGCCCTGTGTTATCTTAGTGTGTGTGTGTGTCTGTCTGTCTGTCTGTGCCTACCTTCAGTCCGGGCTGAGGAAGTTTGCTCTGCAGGCACACACAGATAGTCGCATCAAAGTACTTGGCAGGTTTTCAAAAAACTATTTATATAATTGAGATGCTTTTTTGAAGCTCTATTGAATGTCTACTTTCACAATTACAGCTCGGTTGGCTCCACAGAGCAGAGGGTATGTCGTATTTGACTTCTTAGTGCCTTCGCTTTTCCACTCTGTTCTCTGGTGGCTGGCGGAGAAGTGTTTGTTATAGTGGAGATGAAAGCGTGATAAGAAGTGAAATACGACATAGCGTCTGGTCTGTAGAAGCGGGGGAGCAGTGATTAACACTGTGAGTGAAACGGAACTGCGGCAGTGCTTGGTAACAGTAATAAATTATTTTCTTACCAGAGGTACGATTGTTTGCATGGTCCGCGACCCGCTAAGAAAGGCTTGACGGACCGTCATAGACCCGCGGGTTGCAGTATGAGTAACTCAGGTCGACAAAAGAAAACATGAACTTAGTACAGCTGAGGTTACGTGGAACACATGAATACTCTTTCAGTATACAATCATTTCAGTTGAGAATATGGATTAAAAGAGAGAACGTGTATATTTGAAATGTTTATTCAGTAATGCACTGATTTCAAGGCAAGTTTCTTATCTAATACGAGTACAGATATTGTAAGAAACAAAGTAATCGGCATAGTCACTAGTCCATAGAATGCAAACGGTGCAAGCATAGTATGATGTAAAATGAATACGGTTTAGCAAAATGTATTCTACACCGTTCTGAGGAATTATATTACATTTTATTAAATCTAAGAAGGTGTCTTGACTTTAAGTTCAGCAAGGATACATGAAAATGCTAGTGGTTAGACATCAGCTCATTAACAATCAGCTCTCTGCATGCGAAGCACTATCAACTTTGTGTTATGCTATTGTGTAAGGAAAAAAAAACGCGCCAAAAGCGACAAGTTGGCTGGAGCTGCATGTATGTTATCTGTTGGAACGTTCGAAAATCAGTGTTGAGAAGAACTACTGTATTGACATATCTTTTGAAGGTTTCAGTACTCCATCTGAGATACAGCTCGAAAAGTAATGCAAATATTAGTGTAAGAACATATTTTTCTCGTATGAATTGAAAACATTTCAGTACATGGAAAACTAAAGCAGCAGAGGTGTGTGAGGCGCAAATAAGCAGCTGAAAGGGAAAATGGCGTTTTAACTTATAAAAAACTCATGCTAACTTTACACATTAATCAGGGCACATGTAGCATATATTACCCTGCTTTGCTCCGAGTACGTTTCAAAGAAGATAAGATATGCAACTGAATTGTTGAAATTAGAGTTCAATAAAAAGTTTAGTTTGAAATCGAGTAGGTGAGGAAAAAAAATGTTGTCCACATAAAACACGAAAATCTGACCAGCACGAAATTGTAATGTCCACTGTTAGTAAAGCCAATAGGTCTGTTCATATAAAAAAAGAAGTCCTAGAAAACGTGAAAAAGATAGGGAGGGAAAAAAAAATGTAGACGTCAATGGCTTGCATAAGAGTCATCCAACAACTGAGTAGGCGAAAAAGCAGCTACCGCTTCTAAAAGGAAGTCACTGTTATCATCCGAAAATATGTCAGCCATCCAATTGAAAAGAATAAAAGAACATACATGCTCTTGAATTATCGGAGCCTCTAGTACCATCAGAGGACAACTTGGTGTCTTTTCTATGTAGCTGTGTGCCAAGAAATCTTGCGCCGCTGCATATATATTCCAATGACCCAGAACTCCATGTATCGCTGCAAAGGCCATAATCCCTCCATCAGAACAAAGCTGTTCATGTTCAATTAACGGATTCATGAGATGATTGTAATTCACTTCAGGAGATACCAAGTTGCAGAGACATAAGTCCAGGGCCCACATGAAATCACAGCTCAGGCAATGAAATACAGGCTGCACACAGGTGAAATAGGAAAATCAAAATGATAAAGCATATGATGCACTCAAAGTCGCAAGTGGCAGGATGCCATAGTATTCAAGCATCCTCTGGCGAAATAGTTCTAAGTGCTCCGGCTCGATTGCGAAGACAGGACGGATATCCATTTTGCAATAAACAAAATAGGAACACAAAAGCCGCAGCCACTGGTAGTAGAACAGGAAGTCCTGAAAAATAGGTTGGCGACTATGGAGTGAAGAGTAGCAGAATGACTTCAAATAATTTCTGGCAAAGAAGTCACTAAACCATTGCTTAGTAGTTATAAAAAAAATAGGCCTGCCCTGAAGTGGAGGATGCGTTAAAGATTATGGGAGTCACCTCAGCAAATTGTAAAGGAAGGTCACTATTTTATAAGGAATGCACTTCTCTGTGAATATTAGCTAAGTGAAAGAGATATGTTTGTGAACACATGGTAGGGTAACTTGTTTTTGTGACAATAAGGCTCTTGTTCATGTCGTGTGATTCAACTTTGAATTCAAGGCCGGAATTCGCGGCCAGATGGAAACATCAAGTTTCCCATGCGGGGGTGGATAAACTACATTCTTACAGGGAAGCATATGCAGAGTGACTATTACCGCGTAAGCTTTGTCGTTTAAAAAGTCATAATAATTCTCATTACATGAATAAAAAATAACCACTGTTGAAGAATAAGGAAAAAGTCGGCATTATAGCGCGCACTGGTGTATTTTTGAAAAGACATGCAACATTACAGTGCTTCTAGTTAAATAAGTCATGTAATTGAAAGTGCCTGGATGTGAACGACTAATTACATGTTTCAGTACACTCATCTGTATACAGATATAGGGGCAGATTAACATGCTCCGTGCGGCACTTTTGCTTCACTTGTCCCATGTTAAAAGTGACGCTAAAGTGGCGTAAGGGGCTTGTAAATCTGCCCGACATTTTTTTGCCGTCTCCAAGGGATTTGGAAGTGAAAGGGAGCGAGTTGGTTTTATGACAGTAGGAGGGACTGAGCCACTCGTATCTATTTATGTGAAGAAATTTATAGAATTCGAACACTGAAAAAACGTGAAAGATAGACTAATTATTTCGTGCATTAGCCATGTTGCAGTTGCGGCTTCGGATACTAAAAAGGGAAAAGTGTCTAGGCGTTGAATGTGGAAGACTGAAAAAAAGCGTGTGTCATGGAAAGCAAACGTGGTTTGAAAGTGAAATGTAAAGGTTTAAAGAGAGAGGCGACATTAAGATAGTTTCAGGGCTTAAAGTTGGCCGGGTCTCTTCGGGTCTCAGCACAGGCAGTTTCTTAAAGGTAGGCTTGCTGTCTATCGGGCTCCACTTTTGAGCCCTGGCGTAGGCAGACTTTTTACTTAACTTGTGCAGCTATGAATCTGTGTCAAAGGCATTAGTACTCAGTTGCTGTAGGTATGATGTTACGTGTTGTACCATACCTACATGTAAAATTATGGAGGGCAAAATTTACAGTGTGGTTTGTGGCCGAGAGCTGCACTGGTGGGTGAGAGGTCACAGGGCAAAGTTTGGGGCTAACGGGAAACAAAGAGTTGTGAGTATGAGGTTATGCAGAAGTTACTGTAATATGTATACCGACTCCACTAGGTTAGTGGAGTCAGTATACATATATCTGTGTTGCTGTTTTTGTTTTCTCAACATACTGTTTTTGTGCTGCTTACTTCATATATTTTAGTGTGTCTGGCTCACCCTCTGTATCTCTGTCTACTGTGCAGTTTTTCTCCATGTTGCCTATCCTCTGATTTCTACCGTTCCTGTCTCTCATACATTTTCTCTCTATGCAGTTGTTGTTCTCCCTCACATGGGGCCTTATTTAAGAAGGCCTTGCGCCGCCGGTGCGTCACATTTAACATGGGAAAAAGTGACGCATCTGTGGCGCAAGGCTTTCATAAATGAGGCCCTTTGTGTCCTATTCTTTTTGTTTCTCTTACTCTCTCTGTCTTTGTTGTGCTTTTCACTATATTTATTCATTTCTGTCATTCTTTTCTTTTCTGGCCTGAAAGCACTGTTACCTTCACTCTCCCTTGTGATATCTCTCTCCTTCTCGTGCTCATTTTGTATCTTTCTCTGTGTCCTTTCTCAGTCTTCCTCCTACATTGTCTGTATGGTGGTGTATATCTCTCTCCCTCCTATTCACTCTTCTTCTCTCCATCTTTCTCTCTCTTCTGCTCTGTTTGTCCATCTCTGTGTTCCTTCTGCTCTCTCTCATCCTATTGTAGTGTTTGCCTGCTGTCCTCTCTGTCCCTGTGCCTCCTGCCTTTTGTCTTCTTTGTGCTCTGTCTGTATTTATACTCTGTGATTCCCTTTCTAAGTTCATCTTTTATTTTAATGTACCATCCTTCTCTTTTTTGACTTTTCTCTGCTCCTGTTATTTTTCTATCTCTCCATTTGCGCTTAGAATGCTGGTCTGTCTCTGCATGTTCATCTCCCTACTACTGTCTCTCTGTCTCTTGTACTCTATATCTCTCCTGTCCAGTGTGTCTTTTCTACTTTATATTAATATTTTATTTAATATTTAGTTATTTGATGTGGTGAAAAAAACAATTATTGAACTTAGTTAGGCATTAGGATATCTAATGGTAGAGAATCTTAGGGAATTTATCTGTTAGGCTTGTTGTTTGCTACAATGGGTGTATGTTGTGTAATAAATATGTTTGTAATATGTTAATTATATTTAAGTATTTCTCTTTTTTATAGTGTTTGGTGCTGAACAGCAACAACCTGTATTCCACGTTATCGAATGTTCAGCAATCACATTCTTTTTTTCAGGTGAGTTGGTATTTTTGAAAGGCAATTTTTTTGGGTGCAGATTAAAATAATAAGCAAGATTTTTTAGAATATTTGCAAAGTTTCGGTTTGGTGCATGATTTTATCTTCTAATTTTGCCATGTCTGTATCTGCTTGTACTAGATATGTATTTTGAGATGCTTTTCCACTGACAGTTGACACTATCTTTTTATGGGCCTGGTGCATGTGTTCTTTTCGATGCAGTTCTTGTTCATCTATCCTTTGACTATAATTCTTTGCTGTTTCCATGGAATAATTCTTGCTAAGTCTTCATTACTTCTCCAACTCATGCTGTATTATCTTTGGCAGTCTTTTTTCTTTATTTACAGAGGTGTATTATGATATGGCTCTTGGTGTGATGGTCATCTTTTCTGCATATCTGTGACTGTATTATCTGTGTGCACTGTTTTACATACATTTGCAGAGCGTTATTATGATATGGTTCCTCATGGTTAGCATGAAATTTTGTACATGCTATGAAATTCACATGCTGAGTATGCTGTTGAAACATAAAAGCAACTGTCTCTGTGGGAAGTAGTAATCTGTTAAGAGAATGCTAAGGTTTGTACAACGTGAGCCTCCCCTTCAGACTGTATATAGTTTGAATAGCAGTTTGTAGTGGTGAACTCAGAAAATGGATCCCTAAAAATCAATTATAAAGTTTATCAATAGTTGTGATATCCAGAAAATCTAAAAACAAATTTTACAGTAAGATGTCTTTTTACAGCAGTAATTATTTAATGAAAAAAAAGGAACAGTGTTAATGTCTAGGCTCATAGTGTCAATTTGTTTTCAAACAAGAGGAAGGTGCTATCTTAATATATGTAGTTAATGAGTTAGAAAGTATAAAAATGTATGTAGTTTATAAATTAGTAAAGGTACTTTTAAGTTATCTATTTATGAAAAAGATATAATTTAGTCTTTATATTTTTTTAAAAGGATACAGAAGACAGAAAAAAAATTAGACAAATGGAGAATTATTCAGAAAAAAGTGAAATACATTTTGAAATCGCAAATGATCTACTGGAGGAATTACTAGATGGAGTTTTTGAGGAGGAAAATAATACTGAAAATGAGGACTTTATGGATAATACATTGGACAGTGCCTATTTAGAGATGGTGGAAGGGGAAGAGGAGAGTTTGGAGGATGAGGATGATCAATCTGAAGAAGTACCTGATGAAATAATGCTTCAAGTTCTTTTAGAATATGAACTTTTAAATACATAAAATTATTTTGGATACTAAAGCATTCTTGAAGACAGTTTTCTTGTACTATTCGTCGTTGATCTGCTTTATGAGAGTGACAATACATGTTCTCATGAAGTGTATGAGATTATAGTAAAAAAAATAAAAGCACTAGGATCACCGACAGTTCTTGAAAAACAGTGTGCTGTTTGTATGCTTTAAAAATTAGAATCAAAAAATACGTCTATAATGTTGACACAGCTATGGACTGTCATAAATTTAGAACCAACATTCACTACAGGATTTCCTATCTGTTCAGAGACTGTTTCTTTGTCTTTATTCTACTTATAAAATGAACCTGTGGTTATAATTTGTATGTTATATGCTAGTAGCGAACTATAATATTTGTTATGTTTGTTCTTCACAGATTGTCATTTTTATCAGAAACATAAACTAGTATGCCGACCAGAAATGAAAAAAGAAAGCTGTATAAATGGACATACCATTTGAAGAGGAAAGAATTAGAAGAATTATCAAAACAACAAAGGACGGATAAAAAGAAGAGTGTTCCTGGTAGGAAAAGCAAGGATTTCTTAAAAAGATTATGTCAAAGGAAAAATGCAAAGGATAATATTCAGAAGGAAAAACAGTTATCAGTATCTACAAGGAGAAATGCTAGAAAAAAGCAAAATGTTTCTCAAATCAGCAGAGAGGAAAATATGTACAGTAAAAGACGTAAGAATCAGTTTACGGAAATCAGGAAGCGTATGTTTTATAACAGAGTAGTTTATTAAAAAAGGAAAAAGTTCCTAAAAGAAAATCTGCTTTTTATAAGAAGAAAAATATATAGAGGATGTTGTTGAGCGCGCGTTTGAGACAAAAAGAAAATTATTTATTTTAGTAATTAATAGAATAAATACACTAAATAAGGCAATCAGAGTTTTAAAGGCTAAGAGTAAATGGAAGAGACACATAAATAGAAGTAATTTTTGTAAAGTGTTTTCTGGTGAAGTTGTATGACGATGAATTAGAGGGGCGAGATACTCAAAGAGATAAAGAGGAAATGAAGGAGTATCTTCATGAGATCCCTATAGATATAGTGGAGGAGGATGAGGCAGATGGTCTAGAGGGGTCTTGCAGACAGAAGAAATTAAGGAGGCAATATGGAATTTGCCCTCAGGTAAAGCAGCGGGCCCTGACCAAATACCTATTGAGTTCTATAAAGTGTTTTGGGATTTGTTGGGAGAAGAGATAATGAAGGTTATGCAACTGGCACAGCTGGGCAAATCAGCACCCAAGTCATGGGGGAGTGCTGAGGTGGTAGTAATATTAAAAAAAGGGAAAAACCCAGAAGATCCAGGATCTTACAGACCCATCACTTTACTGAATGCGGATGCGAAAGTGTTCTCCAAGGCATTGGCATCAAGGCTTGCCAGAGTAATCCACAAAATAGTCAGTAGCTGTCAACATGGTTTTATACCGGGGAGAGGAACTACCCACCATATACGTAAAGTAATAACCCTATTTGATGTTACATCAGTCACAGGAGACCCGATGGAAGTAATGTTACTTGATGCAGAAAAAGCATTTGATCGGGTCTCCTGGGGCTATCTTTGGTGTGCTTTAGAAAGAACAGGCATTAAATCAGGATATATTAAAGCTTTACAGACTCTTTACTTAAATCCGGTAGCAACTTTACGTGTGAATGGTGGGAACACGGGTCAATTTCAAGTGTTTTCTGGGAAATGAATGCATACTTCAACTTCTGAGCCATTTTTTAATGAAGAGAGTTACTTTCAAAGTAACGATTTGTTGCAGTTGACACCAGTGGTCGAGCATATGAGGTGAAGGATGGTTCTGCTATTGAGAAAGAGAAAATTGTGGTTAGAAATGCAGAAGAGGTGATAGCTGGAGAAGTTTTAGAGGGACGTCCTAATGTTCCTGTTTACAGTTGGAATTGTAGTAGCATTTGCAGTGTACGACAGGATTCAATTGATTTCTTTAGCAATTTCTTACGTAAGTACACTAAGGAAAAAAAAAAATTGTAATGTTGCAAGAATTAGACCATTGCAGAGTGCGAGAAAAAATAGGTCTGCAAGGCCATTCTCTGGCTTGTCTTTCTAAAAAAATATGCCAGAGTGCGTTTTATCACTTCAGGATGTTAGCAGTGCATCATACGAAAATGAGAACATTAGTGAGAAAGTTGTATTATGCAAAAAGTCCAGCACTTAAACTTAAACAGTTAAATAGTGCTCTTTTGCTTGGATGTGAATTAGATGTTAAGAAGATTTGTGTAGAAATTGAGGTAAGTTATTTTGGTCCAGATGAAGACATTGCAGAAACTGATATAGTTATAGAAGGAAATGTGTTAGAAAATGTTGGAAATTTTAATACTGAAAATTTTAAATAGGAAATAAAGTTTAAGGTCATTGCAGGTGAAAAACCAAATTTTCCTTGTGTGTGTGGTCGACGCATTCATTACAAAAGTCAAACTAGGTTAGTTGATTTATATTTAAAAAGTGAAGATGAAAATAATAGTCAGTGGAAAGATTTTGCAACTTATTTGTTGGTAGAAAACTATTTTGATTTGGGTTTGAGCAACATATTTGTAAGTATTGTTATAATAAATTAAATGAAAATAGAATGCCTGCTAGAGCTGTACATAATAATCTTGAGTTGATAAATATTCAATCGAAACTGATGGATTTAAATACTTATGAGACTATTCTGATTCAATGTGTACATCCTTTTCAGGCTATTGTTCGTATGGAGCCTAAGAATGGCAAATTAAATCCTTCAGATTTACAAAGAGGATTAAAGGGTAGAGTTGTATATTTGCCACTTGATTTAAAAAAAATATGGAAACAATTGGTGTTGAAAATGTAGAAGAGGAACCTCTAGTTATTCTAGTTAATGGTGTACCTACAAAGAGTAAGAAAATCTGGCAAGATTTAGTGGATGTTAGAAAAGTCAAAAAGGCAACGTTGTATTTAGTCAAAAACAATAAATACTATAACAATGTATACGTAGAAGAAGAAGAAGTAAGTGAAGAAGAGGACAATGATTTGTCTATTGGACAAATTGAAAAAGTTGACTTATCCAGAAGTGAAGAAATTTATGAGGATTACATTGTTCATCCACTGCATTCCAAAGAAGCAATAGGGAATGCTATTGAATTATTCCAGATGAAAAAAGCAAAAGGAAATCCTATTAGTGTATGGGAAGAAAGTTTGGAAGGTCGTTGTTTCCCACATGTTATTCCCTACAGGTGAAGGTACACGATATGATGATCGACCTATGCAGATTCCTGCATCTGAGTACCGGACAACAAGATTATATGCAGAAGATCCGAGGTTTCGCCAATGCATTCCATATTTGTATCATCATCTGTTTGAGAGTGACTTATCTGGTCTTTCTTATGCAGTAAACCATATCTTAAAAAGTGGAGTGCATCTGCAAAAGGTTTCAGCAAAGGAATTTATGGATAAAGTGCAACAGAAAGATAGTGTTTTGGATTCACACCTAATTAATTTAATGGCTTGTCAGCGTGGTACTAATGAGTGTTCGTACCGTCAACATGGAGATTTGAAATGCATGCTTAGAAACTTAGGGGCACCTACATGGTTTTTAACTCTAAGCTGTGCAGAGTATGCTTGGGAAGATTTACTTGAATTTCTTCGGGAGGCGAATGCAAACATGGAAAATATAAACTACAAGACAAACGTGGCTTGAAAGCCACAGGCGTGCACCAGCGCTGCCGAAGACTTTTTAACCTTATCACAGCTGACTACGAGCTGCTTGCTCATTTTTAAAGATTTCATTGTTATTCTGTGCGTAACCCAGCTGACTACGAGCTGCTTGCGCATTTTTTAAATACTTTACTGTTATTTTGTGTGTTATGCCCACAGCGCCCGCACTATCCTTTGATTGTCACGCTCACCTTACTTACCTTGCTCTCGACCCTGGTCCGCCCCGGCTGTGTGCCGTTTGTGCGGAGGGTCCCTGCACGAGCGCCACTTCCGGTTCTGCACCACTTCCGCCCTGCCTCTCCACCGTGCAGGTGAGCGGTCTAGTGGTTCACGTCGGCCAGCATAAATGGCGACCTGGAGGAAGCGCAGCGGGAGCGCCGACTTCGCGCCGAAGTCGCGCATAAGTCAAGCCCGTCTGCGCCCGTCCGCGGCCGACCGAGGCCCGGGGCCATGCATGCTGCCCGACGCATCACTTATTCCTCACATGAACTTCGCTCTCTACTCCCCTGTGCCCCCCTTGCTCCTCACATATTCGCTATCACTCAGAAATACGGCATATTCTCTTCCCTCCCTTCTACTATTCCCCTGGCTCCTCTCCCTGCCACCTCTTCCTTCAACTCTGCCGCCCCCATGCTGATTAAGCCAAGCTCCACTGGTAAACGTTCTATCTCACTAGTTTATCTTAATACCCGCTCCCTTCCGAAACATCAACTTGATGTATTACAACTTCTGGTAGGTGGCAATATTGACATCTTGCTCCTCGCCGAAACCTGGCTCCATGCAGACTCCTATCCTGACATCCTGGCCGCTATACCCTCTGGCTATTATATCCTTCACTCTAATAGGACTTCTGGTAGACCTGGCGGTGGAGTTGCTGCCATCATCCGCTCCAACCTACAATTCACTTCCCTTACAACCACCCCTATACTAAATTCTGACATCCTCACGTTGAAATTCACATCTCCTAAACTTTCTTTCATTTGTCTTTTAGTATATCGCCCCCCTGTCAACATGCCCTCCTTCCCATCCTTGTTTAGCGATTTAATTTCGCAGACGGCCATTAATTCCGCCAGGGTCTTGATCATTGGCGATTTCAATTATTGGCCACTAGACCCCCTAGAATCCTCTCTTTCACTCGAATTTTCCGGTCTGCTACTTGGTTTAAATTTCTCACAACATATCTCTGTTGCTACACACAATAAGGGCCATACCTTGTACCAGGTCTGGACCACCAACCTCGATATTTCCCCCCCTTTGGTCTTCCCTGCACCTAGTCCGATCATTTTTTTATTTCTTTTTCCCTACAACTCTCAGCACCTACCCGTCCCCCTTTAGTTTCTAATTTTTCGGCACGTAATTGGAAGCACGCCGACATTTCCCTCCTTCATTCGACTCTTGCTTCCACACTCCCCCCTGACCACCCTGACTTGAATTCTCAAGCAGCCACATTGGACCAATGGCTGTCTCAAGCCAGTGACGTGGTCGCCCCCATTAAAATCATTAAATCTAAACGCCCTCACGACGCTCAGCGTTGGTTCACTGACCAACTGAAGGCTGACAAACTCCTTCTCAGACAGGCTGAGCGCCGTTGGAGGCGCAACTATGATCCTTTATTAAAGTCCACTTATATTGACCTATTAAAATCCTACAAAAAATCTATTATTTTGGCCAAATCCTCCCATTACTCCCAGAAAGTTATCAATTCTGCATCCAAAACAAAAAAAAAAATTTCCATCGTAGCTGAACTTTCCCTACCTGATCGAGTTACACCTCAGCCTCTACCCTCACAAGTTTTGTGCGACTCCCTTAATTCTTTATTTATCGACAATTAAAAACAACATCCCTCCTACCACCTTGTCTCAGGTTAGGACCCCCCCCTCCCCGAATCCTCACTCCCTGCACGAATTTCCCCCTATCTCCTTGGATACTTTTTTTTTATTACTCCAGGCTGTCGGCTCTGGTTCCCCTAATGACTGTTGCCCTCCTTCAATCCTAAGAGATGCCTTTATGGCCTGTCCCGGCCCTCCTCTTGACCTTCTAAATCGATCACTCTCTACAGGCTCTGTCCCCAATGCTTTCAAAAGCGCTGTGGTGGTACCTATTTTAAAAAAAACTGGTTCTGACCCTGCGATCTTGGGTAACTATCGACCTATCTCCCTCCTCCCCTATTTGGGGAAGGTCTTGGAGACCTACGTCACCCGCTGCCTGAGCACTTTCATCGAGGAAACCTTTCCTCGATGATCAACAGGCAGGTTTTAGACCGGCCCATTCCACGGAGGCAGTGGTGGTGGCGGTTATGGACACGCTGAGACAGGGGGCTGATAAGAACCTGGCCCAGGCCCTAGTGCTACTTGATCTCTCGGCCGCTTTTGACACGGTCGACCATGACATTTTGGTCGACCGTGTCAGAAATGCTGGCATCTCGGGCCGGGCCCTGTCCTGGATTGTGTCCTTTCTCCAATTCCGCTCCCAATCAGTTCACCTGTCTTCCTTCTCTGCTCCCCGAATTTCACTTTCCTGTGGTGTTCCCCAGGGCTCTGCTTTGTCCCCTCTTTTGTTTAATCTTTATATGCAGCCCCTCCTTGTCTCTCTCCGTCACTCCTCTGTCACTACCTTCAACTATGCAGATGATTGCAACTTATTTTTCCCATCGACCCCTCCCCTCTTTCCTGCTCCAATTTTCAAACCACAATGCTTACCATCTATGAGTGGATGAACTTCAGCCAGCTGAAGCTCAATCCTAGCAAGACAGAGCTGGTTTTGATTGGCGGGCTCCCACATCCCTGGACTCCCAACTTCTGGTCCCCTGCCCTTGGTCCCCCTCCCTGCCCAGTCAACTCTGTGAAGAGCCTAGGTGTTACTATCTCTAGTGACCTTTCGATGCGGCCGCACATCAACGCTGTTACCTCGGCCTGCTTTTATCATCTTCGCAGAATCGGGAAGATCCGAAGGTTCCTATCACCAGAGGCTCTCACCCTTGTCATCATGGCCCTGGTCCCCTCACATTTAGACTATGCAAACTGTCTATACGTGGGGATTCCTGCATACCATCTCCACCGACTCCAACTGGTGCAAAACCAGGCAGCCAGATTAATCTTTCAGCAGCCCAAACACCAACACGTCACCCCGATGCTAAAAACTCTACACTGGCTCCCGGTTGCGCAACGTTGTATCTTTAAATTGGGATGTACCATTTTCAAATCTCTCTTTGCCTCTGCTCCTGTCTTTATTTCTCTCTGCTTGCATCCTTATGTTCCCTCTTGACACCTCAGATCCTCTGCTCACAATCTTCTGATTGCTCCTAGGTTCAATCGCAAGAAGCACGGTGGTGCCTGTTTCCCTTTTCTTGCTCGGTCCACTTGGAACTCCTTTCCTCTCTTAATCCGTCTCACTCCTGCCTATTCTACTTTCCGTAAATTCTTGAAAACATATCTGTTCCGACTTGCTCATGGCTAGCTGCACTCACTCCCCTGTGTCCTTCCACTGGTCTCCGAGCGCCAAGAAACCAATTGGTGTATGTGCGCGGTACTAAATTCCTTTAACATAACTTAACATAACATAACATAACATAACAACATGGAGAACTGTGTTCGTTGGATCCGGTAAATGTTTGCAGATATTTTAATCATAGATTTGAAGCTATGATGTCTTTTATTACAAACAAGAAAAATCCACCTCTTGGTGAAGTACTGGATTTCTTTTGGAGAAAAGAATATCAAGCAAGAGGTGCTCCTCATATTCATATGCTGTTATGGATCAAGGATGCTCCTAAATTTGGAACAGACTCGGATGAGACTGTACTGTCTTTTATTGAACAATATGCCACTTGTGACATACCTAATAGTACAACTGATAAGGACTTAAGAGGAAAAGTGTTACGCTTTCAAAGTCATCGTTGTGGAAAATATTGTCAGCAAAAATTCAAATCAAAGACTAAATTCTACACCAAATGTCGTTTTGGGTTTGCATGACCGGTAATTTCAAAAGGAAGAGTCAACAATTTTATGTCATCTTTGCGACATAACATCACAAGAAGGTGACCTAAAAATACGTACAATTTAAGAAGAGCTGAAGAGTCCAAATACATAAATGACTATAACCCAGTCATTTTGTCCATGTGGAATGCTAACATGGACATACAATATGTTGCAGACAACTCTATTGCTGTGGCTCGATATGTAACGTCTTACATCACAAAATCTGAAAAGACGGAACTGAAGGAGATGTGGGAAGACATTTCTCATGAAAAGAGCCTAAGCAAGAAATTGTATAAGTATAGTTTGAAGATGTTGTCTCATCGAGAAATTGGAGCATATGAATGTTGTGATCGCTTATCATCAGCAAGTCTTTATGAAAAATCAAGAACTATCCTGTGGGTGAGTTTGGGTCTTGCAGAAACACGAAACCGTGTTCTGAAACCTGTGCAAGAAATTGAATATTTAGCACAGAAAGAACCAAACAGTACAGACATTCTGAAAACAAATATGTTGGATACATACTATCCAAATAGAAGTACTCTGCTTGAAAACATTTGTCTGTATGAAATACTTCAAAACTACAGTTTTAAAAAGAATATTACAGAGAATATTGATAAAGGTGTACACGCTGTAATTGGACATGAAGGATGTCTGGTGAAACAAAGAAAAGGACACTTGATTAATCACTGAAAACTGAGTTGCAAAACACCTGACAAAAGAGAATTTTACTATTTAGCTCTTTTGCAACTCTTTAAACCATGGCGTACAGAAGAAGAACTACTTGGTGACTTTGATAGTTATGAAGATTAATATAACGCATCTAAAAGTAGTATCGAATGTCCTGTTTTCAGTAATTATCTCCAAATGTTGAATGACGAAATAGAGCAAGAAGCAACAATTGCAGCGGAGATTGCTAGAGACAGTTCACAAGGTAGTCAAAGTTCGGCTTCATTAAGTCAAGATCCACTGGGACAACCAATTATCCAAAATGAAGCAGCCACTGCCATGGATGAGGTGGAAAGAGCAATGCAGCAAGGTCAAGAGGAAGTAATAAACTGAGAAGAATTGAAGAAGCAATTTAATCTTGAGCAAAGACAGATATATGATGAAGTGACAGAGCACATTGAGCATGGCTTTCGTCATGAAAAAAAAGAACGCTCATGTATGTCATTTGAACCTCTTCAACTATATGTAAGTGGAGCAGCTGGAACTGGTAAAAGTTTCTTAATTAAAGGAATTACTACATATCTACAGCAAAGAACTCAGTCAACACTGTCTTGTGTTATTACTGCTCCAACTGGATTGGCAGCACATAATATTAAAGGTATTACTTTACATAGTTTACTGATGCTGCCAGTTGAACATGAAAATAAATTACAATATCACAAGCTATCTGGAGAAGCTTGTTTTGAAGTTTCTAGAGTCCTTAAAAAAATGAAACTTCTGATTATTGATGAGGTAAGCATGGTATCCAATTTAATGCTTGCTTTTGTGCATTTAAGAATGCAACAGATACTTAAGACAGAGTATGATGTGTTATTTGGAGGTAAACATGTCATAGTTTTTGGAGACCTACTGCAGCTAACTCCTGTGAAAGGACAACCTGTATTTTAAACTGTTACGCATGAAGAGACCCGAGAGTGCCTGGGCAGTATTGGAAATGTTAATATATGGTCACATTTCAAATATACTGAACTGATTCAAAATATGCGACAGGCAAAGGATACTAAATACGGAAATATTCTTCAAGATATAAGGATTGGAAAACTAACTGAAGATGCAAAAGAAACTCTACGAATACGATTACTTTCCAAGCTGTTTCCTAATGAAGATAATGTACCTGAGAAAATATATAGTAAAGAGCTAGCAGATAAGTCAGTCATATGCTTTATGCCAACTCTCAAAGAATGTTCGGTTTTCAATGAAAAAATGTTGAAGTTAGAAAATCAAGAAATTAAGAAACTGGAAGCTAAAGGTAGAATAAAGCATGAAGGTAGTACTATTGTTTTGTCTGAAAAGTTGAAGTTAAAATTGGATTCTCTTCAGAAATCTATATCTAAAACTGCTGGCTTAGAAAAAAATCTGTATGTATGTTTAAATTGTCGGATTATTTTATTGAGAAATTTACATGTAGAAAGAGGTTTGGTAAATGGAGCAATGGGTAATGTTGTTGGTTTTGTCAATTACTCAAATAGAGATGAGATAGAATTTTTAAGAATCAAATTTGATGGAATTGAGGAAGTTCAACAATTCAGTCGCTGTTCAACTCGTTTTTTGCATGTGAAAGACTTATATGTCCGTCGGAAGCAATTTCCAATTTGTTTGGCATATGCAGTGACTATTCACAAATCTCAAGGTTTAAGTGTAGATTGTGCTTTGGTAAATATTGGAAGCACTGTATTCAAAGAGGGTATGGCGTATGTTGCTTTATCTCGAGTTAGAACTTTATGTGGACTTTATCTAATTGATTTTGATGAGACAAAGATTAGTGCAGATTTAAATTGTGTGAAGGAGTATAATAGGTTAAGAAGAGAATATGCTCCAAGTTTACCTCAATATCCTTTATTTGAAAAGTGTATGGTTGGTCAGAAAAGGAGAAATGAGGAAAAATGTACCGAAGTAGTAGAGAAACTAAGAAAAAAAGATGTAGCTGTCATTGGTAGTAGTAAGAAAAAGGTTAGTATTGAACAGATTGTTGGATTTAAGTTTGAAAACAGGTCTGGTGTCAACTGCTATGCAAATGTAGTAGTTAATGTTGTTTTTTTTCTAAAAAAATTTCAGCAACAGATTATACAAAATCGGGAGCAAACATTTTGTTGTCCCTTAAATTCTGTATTTGAAAAATGTAGCAGTGGTAATAGTGAAGTAGCAAGTGTTTCAGAACTAAGGAATGTTTGGACATATGTGCAGGACTAAATCAATTTTCTCAGAATATTAAGCAAGATTGTCAGGAATTTATTATGTATATGCTTACAGTTTTGGAAGATGAAGGTGTAGATATTGATAGTCTTTTTGGCCTTTCTTATAAATGGGAACATAATTGTGATAATTGTTCATTTTCAAGTACTACTGATATACACACTGAAAGATTTATATATTTGACATTACCAGACTGTAAAGAAGTGTCCTTTAATAAACTAGTTAAAGATGCGCATCAGAACATGGTCTGCTCTCAATGTTATCAACATTATTTATCCACAGAAATGGGCAATATGTAATTTTAATGTTTCAACGATGCAGAGCTGATGGGAGTAAATTGTCAACTTTAATTAAAAATGTTGTGGCTTCTCAAGTATTTATTTCTAGAAGAACATTTGTAACTCTAGCCATTATTTTTCATGAAGAGCCTTCAACATCATCAGGACATTACACAGCTCATTTGAAGTCTCCAACAGGCTGGACGCTCTGCAATGATAGTCAATTGACTTTTAAGAAACGTTTACCTTTTGACTTAACTAATTCTTATCTGCTATTTTTGCAACCCAAATTTCAGTAAAATTACTTGGTGTAGGAAGATTAATACTGTAAAGATATGAAACTCTGTTGTTTAGAAATATCATGTGACTGAGGGTGTGCAAATCTAGAAATGAAATTTGTATTTGGCATAGTGATAGCATCATGTACAAGTTTACTTAATGTTTGATGGTACAGAACACATTAGAAGTTTTATTTGAAAGGTTGAGAAAAGAATGGATAAGACTAATATTAAGTAATTTGAGAAAATAACTACTTAACTCATACTATTTGGCCACGCGGAAAAATATGAGACAACAAAATGTGTACTTGAGATAAATGTTTTTAGAACATATTTGGCGGAAGTTTGTTGAGAGGTATTTAAAAAATAACGAGTTAACTTATACTATTTGGCCACGCGGAAAGGTATGAGAGAAGAAATGTGTACTTAAGATAAATGTTTTAAGAACATACTTGCACAGAGCTTTGTTGAGACATATTTAAAAATAAGTGCTATGGTTTAATTAGTTTGTAACTGTGGAAGATGTACTGTGCTTACTCAAGAAATTGTGAATTAGAGAAATACAATTAAAACATGTTTTTTTCAGGTATTGATATTACGTATAGAGATCTTGTACGGGTTTTTTAAACACAATCATTTTGATTGTGTTTTTTTTCCCCACTGTTACATGATGATTACTATTGAAATCACTGTTTATAGTGAAAATCAATATATTCTGAGGACAGCAAAAATAAACCATGTAATATGTTGTTTAAGTTATTTTGTTACATTGGATTTAGAAATATGTATTATAACAGATTTGTTTATTGTCTACCACAGATATTACATTTATAAGGTAAGTACAACTAATAACATCCAAGAGTTTCCTCTGCCTCTCTCTTATCCTTATTCCTTTCATCCCCTTCCTTTGTCAGTACTGTTCAGTCAAGCTTATTCCGTTTAACTCATCCACATTTTGCGTTGTTTAATTTTCTCTCCTGTTTCTCTAACATCTTTTCTGTCACTATTTTATTCAGTCTATCTATCTCTTCAGTTTGTTTCTTCCGTTGTCTCATGGTGACTCACCTTTATTGACCTTGTATCACCTTTGTTTCTAGAATCTTAATTTGTTTGTCTTACCGTACCTTAATATTTGTTCCCTTACTCTGCTTTCATTAATTATGCTCAATTCTTAAACTTAAATCTAAAGGGCCTCATTTATGAAAGCCTTGCGCCACTGATGCGCCACTTTTTCCCATGTTAAAAGTGACGCATGGGCGGCGCAAGGCTTCATAAATAAGGCCCATAGTTTACTTCCCTTACCCTACTTCATTTCTATTTATCTGTCTCTTACAGTCCTTGTCTATTTCTACTCCATTCATCTTCTGTCACTCACCCTTTTTCACTCGGTTTCTCTTAGTGTTTTTCCTTTATTTTATCTACCTCCTTAAGACATTCCTGTACTCTTAGTCTGTTTCTTTAAGAGACTGTTTATTTCGTGTACTATCACTGATCATACTCTCATTTTCTCTCTCACTTTACTTTCGTTTAGACAGTCATTCCTTCAGTGCTATTATCTCTTTCAATTAATTATCTTACTCATTGATTTATATACTAGACATTCTATCTCTGTCTCTTACTCTCCCTCAGTCTTTTTTTCTTTCACTTTCTGTTTCATTCACTCCTACTTTGTTTTGTTTTATGAAATGTACATTAAAACCTTATTTTTACTTTTCTTCCACAGATACTATGTTTTTTAAAGAAATTTAGTTTTACTTTGTTACTATTTCTTAGGTAAGTATAAAAAATAAAGAAACTTTTCCATCACTGTGTTATTTCTTTGTCTATCCTGGTCATACCAGTGTCATGTTTTATGTGAGCACTTCCACGCAGGATTGGGTGCACTGTCATAAGGAGCGCCTTAAAAGTGATTTTATGAAATCAGCGACGTTTCACTGAGTCAGTTCACCAACGCTGATATATGAAAACATTGGAGGTAAATGAAGTTAAATGTTAAATGGTGTTGTTTCCAGGGCTTTAAGAGGTGTTAAAAAATGGGGGGGTCTCTTCAAAGGGAGTGTTGGATGTAATTCAGAGGGCAGTTTAAAACACGTAGGCTAAAAATCTGCGCTTAGCATAGTGTTGCGCCCGACTGGTGTTATGTTGTTTCTGTCATTCTATGCAGATATATAATATAGCAAGTATTTTCTCACGAGAAAGAAGCCATGACTATTGGCTTTGTCAATGGTTGCTAATTTCTTAAAATAAAAAAAGCAGCAACCATGGCATTGTTGAATATAATATTATAAATACTTATGTTCAAGAATGATGAGAGAGTAAAAGAACGTTAACCTGATCTTTTAAACTTATTTCACAGGCTTCTGTAAAGGAAGTGTTCTATATCATTGTAGCGTGAACGTTTTACTTTTTTATACGTAACACAATCCCTTCTGTATGCTGTAGCAGGAGGAGCGCTACATACTTGAACATCCTTGAGTGCCCCATTTTCATTCAGGAAGTGGCAATGAGTCCGATACAGAACTTCAATGGGTGGGAGGGGCTGTTCCTGTGTTCCTGGTGGAGTGCTAGGACGCTCCAGCAGTGGAAGTGAGGCCTCTCAGAGGGGAGCAGCGCTGCTCCTTGTGATGGCCACAATTACAGATAGCAGGTAGGGATGTCCTTAGAATTTACGGACGGTGAGTCACTCTAGAGTGTGCGCGGCGCCCCTGGCACCTCATTACGGTGCACAGGGGAGCCGCGGTGCACAGTTTTGAGAATCAGAGACTTAGGAGGTAAACGTTCATAATAGCAAGGCTCGTAAGTGATAAAAATCGCCGCTGCTCGGCGTTTAAAATATCGACGCTATCGGCGGAATTTTCCGCGGTGTTAGTGCCTTAATATCAATGCGAACACATATGTGATAGTAAATCCTGTAACAGCCGGTGGTACTTAACATTACCGCGTGAAAACAAACGTTTTTTTCACGCAGTAATGTGTGCCTTGTAATTAGGGGACGGGATGGATTCAGTTTTATTTTCCGCACCCCCATGTTAACGCTGCCGAATGCTTGATTAGAGCAGGCTTTAGCAGTCCTACGATAAACAAGTTTATTCCACCTCTTTTTCTCGCAACGCCTCTTTTCATGATAGGGTGTTTTCCCCTCCAACCACATTTTGCATGTGCTTTGACGTACGCCCACTTTGCATGTCATTAACTTACTGTGCGGCACATATGCAAAGTGGTATTACGGCAGGCGATGTAATGCCGTTTTCAAGAAGGTGCTGGGGAATATTTTCAAGCATAGGCAAAAGATTAACGCCGCTTTTATCGGCAGAAAACTGCAGATATAGCGGCGATAACGGCCTTGATAATATGCTCTATGAATTGCAATCGAACCTAATGTTAGATATAAAGACAACTAACGTAGGTTTCGGTTGCAATTCGTAGAACATACTATGAAGGCTATTATCGTCGTTTTATCGGCAGTGTTGTGTCGATGAAACCGATGATAATGTATTACGTCTCCTTCATAATATGCCCCAAGTATCGTCGCTTTTTTGCATAATTGTCCTGAAAAAAAGCGTTGATACTTCAGCTTGTGAATAGAGCTCTTTTGGGTACAATGAGTTAGTTTTGAAAGGAACTTTTTTTTTTTGTTCTATTGTTCTTGATTTTTAAAACTGGAACCGAAATTTTGAACTTTAAAACTGTGAAACAGGATCAAAATGAAATGAGAATAATCATCTTCTGTCGATGCATTGATGATTATTAATTCTTTTTTCAATAAGAGTGAGGCTCTGCTCTCCGTACACAATAATTTCTCCACACAAGTTGCATTTCATATGCACCTTTGACAAATATGGTCTCAAGTCCATCTGTGGAGATGCAGGTCGTCCACCAGAAGATGTGCTGGCCACAGCTGATGGTAGTTGTGTTGCCAGAGCTCTTGTCGATGCCTGTGCAAATTTCTCAGGATGCACTTGTCTCACATGCCTCATCATCGTATGTATTGAAAACGAATACTTTTTCGAAGGATTTCGTCTTGAAAGAACTGCGTTACAAATTGTGCAAGTAACTTAGGGCGCATTCACTTTTTTTTGTTCGTAAGGAAAAGTAAAAAATTGCCAGATGAAAGATTCCTTCCTTTTTGTTAAAGGTAGCCGATAATTTTCTTCAGATTCTGACGATGAATTCTGTGCGGCAGCCATTTCACCAAAGTCTTCGGAAAGATGTAAAACGTTCTTCTCCCTTGAGAGTAAAAAAGATAGTGAGGGAAGTGGGTGGGATCCGTGAAAATTCCAGAACAGAAACTACTAAGAACCAATTGGAAATGTTGTTTTCAAATCACATGACTTGACATGCGCGTATTAGGACGTGTACGCGGTGACATTTCACTGGTTACGTACGTCATTTGGAAGTATCGGTCTAATTCACTGAAGTTTCAAAACGTGAAAAGTAGGAAAGCTAAACACAGCCTGATCTTGTACATCTTCTCAGGGGGATACAAGCACAAAATTGTTAAAGTGTAAAACTTTTTATGTTTCTGAAAAACCCCCCGGGGGGAAAAAACACCCGGTCGCGCACAAAAGTTAAAAAAGGTGTTCGGCTCCATTTAGTGAAAAGTTTCAAAACGTTAAAAAGAAGGCAAGGCACAGTCTCCTTGACCTACTATAACTTCTCTGGGGGTCTATGAAGAAACTCAATGGGTCGAAACTGCAATGTTTTCCCGAAATATATAGCGCGGTGCGCGCACCCGGTCGCGCACGAAAGTTTACAAAGGCGATCTCCTTCAAATACTGACAAATTTCAAAACGTTCAAAATAAGGCAAGGTAGACACTCCCTAATCCACTAGAGCTTTACAAGGAGTCCCTAAACAACTCTGCCAGTCAACAAAACTGTTTTTTTTCCGATAAAAACATTTACTGAAATTCATTGATAAAAGTTTAGGTTGTAATGACGATATAATTAATAATTAGCATTTTAAAAACCTATGAAATTCACTGAAAAACCATAGGTTTTAAACCTGTTATAGTTAGGAAGTAGCATTAAAAAAACCTATGAAATTCACTGAAAAAGACCATAGGTTTTACACATGTTATAGTTAGGAAGTAGCATTTACAAAACCTATGAAATTCACTGACAAAACCATAGGTTTGACACTTGTTATAGTTAGCTGGAAATTTCACTCATATAAAACCATTGAAATTCCCCCGTTATAGTTACTTCAGCTAACTATAACTCGCGCGCCCGCAATGCACTGCTGATGACGTCACATATTACATCACTCATGACATGGTCAGTGACATCACTCATGACATCACTGATGATATCTCAAATGACATCACTGATGACATCATCCATGTGAAAGACTGGCAGACCTCCTCTCACCATAATATAACATTTGATACACACATTCAAAAATAGAAACTAAAATGTTCAAAGCATGAGTGATGTAATATGTGACGTCATCAGCAGTGCATTGCGGGCGCGCGAGTTATAGTTAGCTGAAGTAACTATAACGGGGGAATTTCAATGGCAAGCTTTGCATCTGAAGGAGAAAGTGAAGTCATTGAAGTACCAAATTCTGAAGATCGACCTGAAAGTTGAGATTTGGTAAGGGCTGATACCAGTGTGAACAAAAATATAGAAAAAAAAAATAAAGACAAAACTGGTAGTCATACAAGTGCTGAAGGACAGTTTGATAGCAGGAACAGAAATCTTGAAACTGGTGAAAAGGAAACAACTCATGATAAGGATGAGCTTCCAAGTACCAGCTATTGAGAGGCTCCTAACAGAGTGAAAGAACTGACCAAAGAAAAAACTGATTCAGTGGAGAAAACAGACATTACAAAGTTCACCATAAAGGAAACTGATGAGAAATCTGAAACAGAGTCTGATGACAGTGAGGATAAAACTCAATTAAGGAGAAGCTCAAGAAAGATAGCTTGGAGAGTGGAACGTAACACTGTTGAACCTGTAAACAAAAAAATCATGTAAAGGAGATAATTGGCCTAAGGGAAATAATGACCTAAGATTCAAACTGGTTAAAGCTTAAGTCCAAGAAGATCAAGTAAATGAAATAACCAGTCAAAAGGAGTTGTTGGGAGAAAAGATAGAGATTGTGCAAAGGCCAAAAAGAGTAAGAAGACCAAATCAAAAATACAAATCACCTGAATGGTCATACACTGCTTTGCCTCCAATAAGGAGGTGAGAGTGGGTGGTGGCAGCTCCCATGCTGACCCGCTTTTCTTTACAGTTATACCTTGCAGCATTTTAATATTTTTAAACAGTTGCCGATTGGATTGGGACATTTGTACATCTGTTTGTACCTTTCTGCATATTTTAGACTCGCCGCTCGAGTCCGTGTACTTTTCACTGCGGCTATTTTAAAACTTAATGTAAATTTTGTGGGGGGTGTTTCGACCTACCTGGCATTTTCTGTGGGGTGAGGTGAGCCTTCCCTGCCCCGGTCCACCGCGGCTGTTGTGCCGTTTGTGTGGAGGGCGGGCGGCCATCTTGCTAGTAGTCCTCTCCCCGGCTGAACCTGTGGCAGCGGTCTAGCTGGGGGAGGGACGGGCTCCTATAAGAACAGCTGCTGTTAAAGTTCTTGGCGGTGAGAGTGGGTGGTGGCAGCTCCCATGCTGACCCGCTTTTCTTTACGGTTATACCTTGCAGCATTTTAATATTTTTAAACAGTTGCCGATTGGATTGGGACATTTGTACATCTGTTTGTGCCTCTCAGTCCTCTCCCCGGCTGAACCTGTGGCAGCGGTCTAGCTGGGGGAGGGACGGGCTCCTATAAGAACAACATGCCCTGTCTGACGCGCAGCGGTCACGCGTGGTGGACGCGACTTAGGCGCGCCGAAGGTAAGCCAAAGGTCAGCCCGTCTGCGCCCGTCCGCGCCTCGGCCGTGGCGGACGCAGGACGGGCTGGCCCCCAGTCGCTAGCCATTCATGATACTGCTATCTCTTATACTCGGGAGCAGCTGTGCTCTCTGCGTTCCCTTAGATGCCCTGGTGCAGGTAGGGGAGGGGGTAACTCTATTATGTTTGACCCCTGCTCGATCTGTGGATTTTGCTGTGCCAAAACTCTGATTGACCAATCTCCGCCTGCTAAGGCTTTCTACTCAGTCTCGGCAGCTTTGGTTAATGCTCGTTCATTGAGCAAGCATGATGCGGATGTATTTGAGCTCCTTGCTGACGGCTCTCTCGACATCCTGTTTGTGACCGAAACCTGGCTTAATAACGCCTGTGCTCCGGATGTCGAGTTGGCCGTCCCCCGAGGCTATAAAATACATAGGAGAGATAGAGCTCTGGGAAGAGGGGGGGGTCTGGCAATCATTGTGAAAGATTCGTGGACCCTTCAAGTTGAGCCCTTGGAAGAACTTGGTGTTGGGGAAGTAATTAACTTTTCCCTGGTCCTCTCCCCTCATCTCACTTTGGGGGGCACGTTAATTTATAGGCCCCCAGGACATGCAGGAGCGTTTCTGGCAGCACTGCTTGAGTCTATGGTATCTCGAGCTCTGGAATTCCCCCATTTCTTATTGCTAGGTGATTTTAATATCCATGCTGAGGTAGCGGCTCTCTCTGAATGCAAAGCTCTGTGTGATTTCTTTGACCTGGCACATCTCTCCCAGTGGGTCTCTTTACCTACGCACTCGGGGGGTCACACTCTGGATGGGATTTGTTCTAACTTTCCCCTCCAGGTGGAAGCCCCTCAAGCTCTGACGTGGTCGGATCATCAGCTGATCAGATTTGCGTGGTCAGCTCCGAAAACTACCACTAGGGGGGCCAAAACCATCTGTGCCAAGAAAATTAACATAAAGACTTTGGGTGCCACCCTGACCGAGTGTAGGCCCGTGTTATGCTCTGATCTTGCTAAAGCGGTGCTGAACTTTAGAGAATGGGTGGAAGCGGGGGTGACTGCGTCATCTAAAGGAGGGAGCAGTGGTAGAGCTCGCTCCACCTCTTCTAAGCCTTTGTTCTCCCCTGAACTGCGCATTCACAAGTTGGCCTGTAAAAAGCTTGAACGGGCCTGGCGTCAATCCTATTGCCCCCTAGCTAAGGCTGCTTTACCGAGGGAGCAGAGAATTTACTATGCCAGCATTAAAACAGCTAAGGGTGAATATTTTGCCAACCGGATCGAAAGGGCTAACAATAGCAGTCGCGAGATCTTTGCGATTGTTAATAGTTTTCTTTCCCCCTGTGCTGAGAAGCGGACGGTTCCAGCTTCTGGAGCATGGTGTGAGAGCTTGTCCGGGTTCTTTGAGCAAAAAATAGCGGCTATTCAGTCGAGTCTTAGCTCTAGCCACTTTTCGGATGGCTCTCTCCATCTTTCCCCTCCTCTAGAGTGTTCATCTCCCCGGATAGTGGAGCTCACTCCTCCCACAGCTACCGACACACTGGCCGTGATTAAATCCTTGAAATCAGGATCACCTTCTGATCCGTGTCCGGCGCGGGTGTTGGCATGTGTAGCTGAAGTGGTGGTGCAGGAAGTGACGCATATCGTCAGCCTTTCATTTAAATCATATTTACAACAAGGGGTGGTGAGGGACAGAGTCTCTGAATTAAGCAGAAAGCTCTCACCCAGTCAAGAGATCAGGGCTAGATCCAACACCGTTTTTTAGCTCACTGCACCATCCCAGTTTCAGAACCTGGCTGTATGCAAATTAGTCTGTTCCTGTCCCAGTGCATGATGGGAACAGGGCAAACCAAACTACAAAAGACTGATTTGCATATAGCCAGATTCTGAGCTGGGATGGGGCAGTGAGATAAATAACGGTGATGGATTAAGCCCTGATCTTTGGACTGGGTAAGAGTGGTCTGTTTAACTCAGACACTCTGTTCATCACCACCCCCTTTTTGTATTTCATTTAAATCAGCCACAGTACCTGCCGAGTGGAAACAAGCTAAGCTCCTACCCGTGCTGAAAAAGGCTGGAGCGGACCCTGACGTGCTGGCCAATTACCGGCCAATTTCCCTGCTCCCGGCTATGGCAAAAATTGGCGAAAAACTGGCTTTCCGGCAGCTTAATAAGTTTGTGGAATCATCTGGGGCTCTCCATCCTGCTCAATCTGGTTTCCGTGCTGCCCACAGCACGGAATCTGCTTTGCTGGAGATCTCTGAGGCAGTTAGGGAGTGTCTGGACTGTGGCGGCAGAGCGGCTCTAATTTTATTGGACCTCTCTGCCGCGTTCGACACAGTGCCGCACCAACGCCTCCTCGCTCGACTTGCTGACATTGGGGTCGCAGGCCTTGCTTTGGACTGGCTGCGCTCCTTTCTCTCGTCTCGATCGCAACAGGTTTGGCTCCCTCCTTTTTCATCTTCGGCTAAGCCCCTCACGACTGGGGTCCCTCAGGGCTCCACATTGAGCCCTCTTCTCTTTAATGTATATCTGACCCCCCTGATTGAGCTTGCCGAACAACTGGGGGCCAAAATAATGGCCTATGCTGATGACACGCAGCTGTTGTTCACCTGGCCCAGTGCTGTCTTGGATACCGAGCGGATTCAGATTTGTCTATCCTCTGTTTTCAATTGGTTAGCCTCCGCTCAACTGAAGTGCAACGAGGATAAGACGGAAATACTGCTCTACGGTCAATTCCCCCCTAACTTTAGAGAATCACTTTGGCCGGTTGTTTCCCGATGCCCTGTTCAGTCAATGTCCTCGCCAAGAACCTAGGGGACTGGTTTGGGGAAGACCTCCGGTTTGAGGGGCATATCAAGAAGCTGACAGGAGGCTGCTTTGGGACTCTTAAGGCGTTGCAGAAGTTTTTCCCTTATCTGCCTGCCTCAGCAAGAGAGTCAGTAGCGAGAGCTTTAATTCTCTCGCGCCTCGACTATGCCAATGGCTTGCTGAGTGGATCCCTGGCTTACATGGTGAGACGTCTCCAGGTGATTCAAAACGCGACCGCCAGACTGCTGGGTAATATTTCTAGCCGGGTTAGCGTAAGGAATCACCTGCAGAGTCTGCACTGGCTGCCAGTTTCTCAGAGGATTACTTTTAAAATTTTGACACTGGCCCACAAAGCTATCAATGGACAAGGACCCGCCTACTTGATGAAACGATTTAGTCGCTACTCTCCCAAGCGACTTTTGCGCTCTGCCGCTCAACATCTGCTGCTGGTACCGCGCTTCCGGCTTTCTCGGCTGGGAGGGCAATCAGTGGCGGTGAAGGCCGCTTTGGCCTGGAATGAGCTCCCTCTATCCTTGCGAGCTACTGTGAATTTTATCTCTTTTAAAAAAGCGTTGAAAACCCATCTGTTTCGGCAAGCCTTTTAGTTTTCTTTTCTTTGTAGTGTTGGCTGTGTAATCTGTTTCTTCATCTTCGCGCCAGGATACTCCGGCAGTAATTGAGCGCGTTATAAAACAGCATAATAATAATAATAAGGGAAGTAAATAGCAGTTAAGAAAATGTCAATTATCAAAGTGAAGCAAAAGAACGTGAGTGAACTGAAAACTCAAAAGAAAGAAAAGAGTACCTAAAATTAGGAAACCAAAGAAAGAAAGGTGAAGGAACAGGATTGTTGATTTTATTGATGAATAAGGATACTTTTAAGTGCAAAAGGATTTGAAAGAGACAATATAAGCTCAGAAAAAATTGTAAAAAACGCAGTGTAAAAAAAATATATATATGGTTACTAATGATGCAACAAGATCGAAATGGTTTATTTTTAGAAAATGGTGTAGAATGTGGTTAATATGCACAGGGTTATTAATGTTGGTATGGTTGATATTAGCTATTGTGATTCCTTTTAGGCCTGATTTTAAAAAAGCAAAGGCAAATGAGAGTATAAGTGAAAAGGCCTATAAGTCAAAAGGTGAAATAAAACACATGTATAGACCTGAAGTACATCAAGATAATTCCATAAGCGATTATTCCAAGAGCACTTTCAAAGTAATTTTCTGAATATGTGAAAACTATGGGTGCCAGTGTTTGTGTGAAATTACCTGCTTCTCTATCCCAGGGTGTGACATACCACCACCTTCCATTAACGCATGGAATTACATGTAGTGTCTTAGCTAGTTTGTTTTATAAAACAGGTAAATTAGAGTACTATTATTCAAATTCTGATGATGTTTTTGCAAAATTGGAAATCGTAGCAGAATTAAATCAAATTAAACCTTCGAAAGTTTTGGGAGAATATTTTTGGGAAACACAAGAATTGACCCATGATTACGCGTTCAAACATAATTTGAAAATGAGGAGAAAGCTTTTTTGGATATGGTAGAAGAAAGGAGAAACCAATATAAACGAAAAGAAAAAAACAAAGAAATCTAAATCTACAATGTAGACATTTGAGGATGATACTATAGAAGGGCATAATGTGAATGTGGCTATAAATATAGATACACCATTATTAGAGAAGCTATGTATTCGAAGAGACAACACTGTGTATGATAATTATTTTTTGGGAGCGAGTCAATGTGAAGATGCATATATTATAAAAGAGGGTTGGGGATTTAAAGGAGGTAATGATCCAGTTTTTCCCAGCATCTGCAGGAACAAAGCTTATTATGGTTTGCCTAATCACTGGTATGGGTCCTGCTATATAGGCCTGGTCTTTCCTAAAATTTTCCATGTAGATAGCGGAACTAATGGAATTCATGAGATAGGTAAACGTTTACTACTTAGAAGAAGGGAGAGTGTGATAGAAATAATAGGTGATGTTTTTGAAGCATTGATACCAGCAAAGGGTATATATTTTAATGCAAACAGAATTTGGAAGTTGTCAACGATAGTAGATCGTTTATCAACAGATACTGCAGGGGTATTTTTAATGGTAAACACAGAAATGGTGGCTATGAGAGCTATGGTGATGCAAAATCGACTTGCTCTTGATATCATTTTGGCAAAAGGAAGAGTCTGTGGAATTTTGAAGGTACAGCACTGTTGTACCTAAATTCCCAATAAAA